>NC_049169.1:168576729-168615241 GCF_009769625.2 Cygnus olor | reverse complement strand
GCTTTGATTCTCACTACGAGATGAGGGACTCAGCAGGGAAAGAGTGCTTTTAGAAAGAGCTGCCAGGAGACAAGCAAAACCCAAGGAAGTGGCAATCAAGACAGTCTGTTCTCTACTTCTGTGTGCAAGCAAAACCCTTCTTAAGTTATATATTGTAAGTGAAATCTCTAACTCAAAGTTCCTTTTGAATGAAAAGGTAGAAAGAGAGAGAGAGAAAGGGACTTAACTTCTAAATATTCTACTTGAGTTGTACTGTCACACTTCTCAAAATCCATTAACACTGTAGGAGAAATCTGTCTGCATGACATGCTTTCATTTGATAGCCTTATTCAGGTATATATTTCCTGTATATTCTGCTTACAATTGCACTACACCTATTACCTAATGGCATTCCTGTACTTTAAATTTTGGAGGAATAAAATTCCATTCATAGTATTCTGTTATGTATTGCTTGATTTACTGATTTTTTGTTTAGTTTTGTTTTGCTTTATTTTTTCATTGTTGTTATATATTGACATGGAAAAAATCTTTCAGTATGTGAAGGATGAAAACAACTAAATAACTCACAAACATAAAAATACAGTAATAGAAAGTTATCTAAATTTTGTTTAAACAAATCATTGGACTTGCACTGTGGACCTACGTTTTATCACACATGGCAAAAAGCTGTTTGTAAATGGTTATATAAATATACATTCATTATTAAATCAGTACTGCATCATCAGACCAGCAAAACTTTATTAATCACGTGTATACTGACTATAAAGTTCTGGGCCAACATGTGGTCTCTATCTCCAGCCAGCTGCCTTCACTGTCTGAAAACTTCCATCTTGGTCCATGAAGGATGTTGATAGTCTGATGCCTGTTATCCTCATCATTCTGCAAGCATCTTAATCGAAGTTTGCATATAAATCACATCCAACTTTGTGACTTTTTCTAATAAAAAAGGTGTCAGTAGGATAAAGTTGCAGTGGCATAATATTGCTGCAACACATAGCATAAAGAGAGAGTAAAACAGAACAGCAAAACATGATCAAATCACAGGTAGCAGTTTGGGTTTACACCAAAGAATGATATGAGGCCATATCTTGCATTTCAACCCCCTGACAAAGCACAGAACATAGTGGAAGTATAGACATTTACTTGGAAGGAAGTAGAAGTAGAACATGGATGTCCAGCTGTTTGGCATGTAGTGGGTTAATTGGAACTAATATTTTAGTAACTCTTAAAATAAAATTTAGTCTTGTCAAATTTTTGTGACCTTTACAAAGTAATCCATGTCCAACCAAATTTTGTTTAAACTGCTAGATTCATTATTGGATGTTGCCTTCAAAAACTTTTACTACTAATTTAAAATAAAACTAAAATCCATTACATCAAGTGAATATCAAACTCAGCAGAAACTGTTGGCTACAATTTTTGTAGTGTAGGACAAATACACTGTTTCACAAATGATTACAACTACAGTATTCAATTAAAATAAAATAAATAAAATAAAATAAAATAAAATAGTCCATTAAGAGCAGCTAAATACAATTAATTTATACCATCATGCTACAACACAGTTTCTTTTATTCATGAGACCACAAGACGTTTTTATGCAATTATACACAACAGCAAATTAGACCCTACCACCATTTTGTGTGTTTTATTTAATTTCATTACACTGAATTTTGTGTTATGTTAAAGGTTAATGCCACTATTACTGCCTTTACCATTTGAGTTTATTGAAAGCCTTAGGACACATGATTTAGTAAAACTACTTGTGGGGGAATAAGAGATTCAACTATTTTTCAGTGTAAGAAATGAAAAATGGCTGAAGAAAGGGAGTTTTCCAATAACCAAATACAGCAAACATGGGAGCAGGAGACTGCAAATACTCATACAATAATACTTTTTCACAAGTCATCAGTGAATTTAATACAGAAAATCCTAACTTTGTGGAGAGTTTCATCATGATCATTATTAAAGCCTTGGAGTTTGAAAATAAGAATATTAAAAAAAAAAAAAAAGTTGTTTCACTTTTTAAAAAAGTAGGTTGCTAGGCCTCATGATATCAGAGAAATACATAAAAAAAAATTAAAAAAAAAATAACTTAAGAAGATCCTAGAGGCTGAAAAGACAGAAGACAAATGTAAAGAAACTAAAACTTCCTTTTCAATAACAACCTTGCACATTTTGGGGGTCTGACTCATGCATTTTTTACCATTTTGGGGTTGACAATAGATTTGATTCTAATTATCTGGACGAACTGATTCAGAATTTGAAGGTAGAAGGCAATTAGTGTGAAAGTGAAAAGGAAATGATAGAGTCTGTGATTGTGAGGTAAGAAAGCAATGACAATGGCATCTTCAGTGACCTGATGTTAAAAAGAAATCATACCATCAAAAATGGAAATAAGAATGTACAAATCAGGATAAGTGTAAAAGCAAAATGTGAATGTAGAGTGGAAAAATATCAGACATGCAAAAGAAGAAAAATGACTTAAAGCTTGTGAATCTACCTGATATAACAGTAAAAGGATTCTTTAATTGTTACCAGGAAAGCATACTGTGACTATTGAATGGGAAAAATAAACAAGTAGCAGATGACAAAAGGAAGACTGAAAGCATAAACTTCTTTTTAACTTCATTCCTGTCAGAAAATTTTGATTGTGATGAAATGTTTAACAAGTAAAACTACTGTAAAAACATAGGCCTGAATGAAGAAAGACTAGAGGTGATGCAGATAAAGGTATCTGAGATAGCAGGTTCTGATAAAATTTGTTATATTTAAAGAAGGTAGCCAAATACATTTCAGAGCCATTGACAAGAATTCATGGATGAAGAATGAAATCTCAAGACAAGCAGAAAGTATAGTATCTGTGTTTTAAAAGGATAAAGTATATGGGGGATTTACTTCTGGGAATTATAGGCATTTTTGGTACCTGAAAAGATACTAGGACAGATTATTAAACAATCTATTTGTAAACAACAAGAAGATAATAAGATTGCAAGAAATGACTAAGAGATTTATCAAGATCAAATATTGTCAACAAAATCAAATTTCTTCTTTACCCTAGATAACTGACCAAAGAAACATAAAAAAGGATCTGAGGAAATCATATGTTCTTATGTTTGTTTGTTTTTTAACTTTAGTAAGGCACATACCCACATGAAATCTCAAACAAATTACAGGTAAATGGAGTACAGTAAATAAATATAACACTAGCACTTACTGGGATGAAAACCTTTAATTAAACATTAGGGGGAAAAAATAGGTATAAATAGACAATAGAATGGGTACATAGAAAGAAAGGAGATGCCAGGACCTAGATTGCTTCAGTACATTTAAACCTGTGTGAGAGCAGTGAGTCAGCTAAAGTACTCCTCTGATTTCCTTGTGTGCTGTGCAGGACAGTCTAACAAACAAGTGAAACAATTTTGCACTTAGGAGTCTCTTAACCTGTATATAAAAAACAATAATTGGTTATGTCTAGCAATCTTTATGTTTTAAATGTAGACAAATTCTCATTCAAATTAATAAACCCATTTTTTATAGCATTTTTATTATCGTTCTTTATGATTAGTTATTTGTTCTCAAAATTTATCAATTGTTAATAGATATTTTCTACAAATTCAGGAATAATGTTCACTTTTGTAAAAGTCTGGAAGCCAAACTCTAGGAAAAAAAAAAAAAAAAAAAAAAAGCAAACTGCCTTCATAACGTGCTGGCTAATTAAAATAATCAATCCATACTACGGAACGGGGAATGGTCTTAAAATAAAAGAGGATAGATTTATGTTAGACACTAGGAAGAAATTCTGCACTGTAATGGTAGTAAGACACTGGAATAGGCTGCCCAGAGAAACTGAGGATGCCCCATCCCTAGAAGTGTTGAAGTCCAGGTTAGATGGGGCCTTGGCCACCCTGATCTAGTGGGTGGCACCCCTGCCTATGGCAGGAGAGTTGGAACTAAATGATCTTTAAGATCCCTTCCAAACCAAGCCATTTTATGATTCTAACATTCTATGATCTCATTAAAAGGGCAAAAGGGTTGTATGAAAGAAAAACAGATATGCTGTTAGAGCCTTGTTTGTTGAGGTTGTCCTTTCTGATGACTATCACTTTTCTTTTGTGTGTTGTTGTTGTTTTGTTGTTTGTTTTGTTTTGTTTTGTTTTGTTTTGTTTTGTTTTTCTGCCTCTTTCAAGGATGGGGAGCCATAGAGGAAGAAAGTTAGAATTATGGGACCATGATCAAGTCTAAGTTATTGGTCTGCGTTAGGTTGGGAAGGACAAACAAGGAAAAGCAATTTCTCTGATTATCTTTTTTTCATTCTCACAAAATAAACAAACAAACAAAGTAAACAAATTTAGTTCTACCCTTCTAAGTAGTTCTTCCCTTCCAAGTGCCATCCTAAGCAACAGTTTCTGAATTAGTCAAATACTCCTGTAAAGAGTCTGTCCCATAATGGAAAAATTCAGGAATAAAAATGGATAACAACAAAACAACAAAGCAGTTATACAAAGTATAGAGAAGGAAATATGCCAAATTGCCCTTAAATTCACACTACTTACATGCGTGTTAGAAAATCCTATCTTAGAAGCCCCAGATACTATTATACTCTTGCCATTAATAATAAATAAATAAATAAAAATCGTTGAAGGATTATTACGAAATTGTTGAGGATAGCTCACCTAGACACATCACCTTGGTTATTTATAGTTTGTCATCAGAAAATATAAAATCATCCTTTAATTAGTAAAATGTGATCCAGCTGTACTAGACAATGATTAATGTTTTTTACTAGTTTGTTTTTAATATTTTAGCAAGAATTCAGTATAATTCTATGTGCTTGGCTAACGCAAACCTGTTTTAACAATGTCTAGTCTTTAAAGATATATGCTTTATTTTTTTTTTTTTTTAATTTATTTTCCTTATAAATAAATAATAGTCATATATAATGCACACTGTTAAGAAATGTTATGAGTATCCACTGTCACCAGGAGCTCTAGGCCTGGAGTTTCTTCTTTTCTAGACACTGGAGCCCAGCCCAGTCAGTGTCCAGGGACTCAGGGTCTCTGTCTCTAGGCTGGGAGATGCAGCTGCCACTTTCCTCTTTGCAGGCTTAACCAGTAGCAAAGCTGAGCGTGTATCCCAGACAGACAGACAGACAGAGACAGGACACTGACAGGCTGGTTGCACAGACTGACACAAACTGCACTGCCTTCAGCAGCACCTACACACAAGACTTGAATAAAGTACAAGCACAGACAGCCCAGTTTCTTTCTCCTCACAGGCTAGCTAAGACAGCAAGTCACTAATGAGGGAACAAACATGGCACTGTCTGCCTGGCACCCCAGGCAAATAGGTAAATGTGACAAAATATGTGGATTGACATAAAGACAGATTAATAGGTAAAACAAAGCTGCATACACAAGAAAAAAGAAATATATATATGGAATTCATTCACTATTTTTCATCAGCTGGCAGACATTCAGCTATTTCAAGAAAAGCAGGAACTCGCCATGCATAACAAGGAAGACAAACTCCATAACTCTCAACATCATCCCTTCCTCCTTCTTTCCCCCTAGCTGAGCACAACATCATATGGTATGGAATATTCCTTTGGTCTATATGTATCGTATGTCCTGGCTGTGTCCCCTACCAACTTGTGCATCCCCAACCTACTCGCTGGAAGTGCAACAGAAGAAGCAGAAAAGACCCTGACTCTTTGTAAGCACTGCTCAGCAACAACTAAAGCATTGATGTGATATCAACATTATTGACATCATAAATCCAAAACATAGCACTATACAAGCTACTATAAAGAAAAGTAACACCATGTCAGCCAGGCTGAGACGAACAACAAAGTTATCATACAGGCAGCATCAACCTTGTTATGCAACTAGATCCAATTGGGTTACTATGGTGCCTTCGGAATTAAAACTTTCATCAAGTCAAACTTCTTGGTTGTTAGGACAGGAGAAAGAAAAGTATAAAAATATGCCAACACTAAAATATCACTTTTTTTTTTTCTGTTCCACATGTTGAAAATTCTTCTCCTTAGTTTCCTGCACAAGCCTACATATTTATGTTGTGCAACCACATTATTATCACCAGAGACAACAGCATATTCCAGATTATCTGGTTAGCTGTTCACTTGTCATCAAGGCTAGATGAAAGGAAAAGAAGGGCTTATTTATGAATTAATACAGATATTAGGGCGTAAAATATTGCTTTCTTGAATCTAAGGAATTACTTTTGTTTGAGATGAACAAGAGACTACATTGTTCAGCTGTTAACTTAGAGAAAGAATATTGCTTAAGACAGCTAATAACTCAATTTCAGACATTGTCCTGGTCCTTTTTTATGTTCATAAACATACTGGAGAAGACAGCATCACAAACTAGCCATGGTTAAAGGGGAAATTTTCACTGACGTGCACCAGAAGTGGAAGTAAAAGAAATGAGATTCAACCCTCACAGACACAATCTTCATTCTAATTCAGCTGGTTAACTCTGTATGATATATATGAACTGTCTTGAGCTAATGCTCGATATTTTGTAACATTAGCATTTAGTTATCTGATGTGAAGAGGTTGTGTTATGACTGTTTCTTACAAAGTTTATTCAAAAAATCTTCCTTAGTGCTGGCTCTAGCTAGAGTCTGTGTCAAGACAGAGGCTGGAAAATTCTTTGCATTACCCAGTATATAAAGAAGGTATAAATAAGAAACAAAGCAATGGAAAATCACAGTCAGAACTAAACTACAGTTTTGTAGTTTGTTGTGGTTTAGCCCGGCTGGCAGCCAAACACCACACAGCCGTTCGCTCACCCTCTCCCCTCCCTCTCCGGGATGGGGGAGAGAAATGGGAAAGTGAAGCCTGTGAGTTGAGATAAAGACAGTTTATTAAGACAGGAAAAAAAAAAAAAATAATGATAATAATGATAATAATGATAATAATGATAATGATAATGATAATGATAATGATAATAATAATAATAATAATAATAATAATAATAATAGTATTAATAGTAATAATGTGTATGAAATAAATGATGCACAATGCAATTGCTCACCACCCGTTGACCAATGCCCAGCCTATCCCCGAGCAGCTGGCCCCCCCTCCACCCCGGCTAGCCACCCCTATATATTGTTCAGCATGACATCAGATGGTATGGAATACCCCTTTGGCCAGTTTGGGTCAGCTGTCCTGGGTCTGTCCCCTCCCAGCTCCTGCTGCATCCCTAGCCTGCTCGCTGGCAGGACAGGGCGAGAAGCTGAAAAGTCCTTGGCTTGGTGTAAGCACTGCTCTACAACAATTAAAACATCAGCATGTTATCAGCGCTCTTCTCATCCTAATCCAAAACATAGCTCAGGTTACACTCTTTCCAATACCTTCTAATTAATCACCATTTTCATCTATGATATATAGCAATCATGGTAGTGATGACATACAGTGTTATATGATAATTAGCATACTACAATTCAACTCATGGGCTATCCTCACCCAGTATTAGGTCCCCTTGAGGTACACACCGGACCTCCCCATTCTTTTGCATTACCCACCAAGTGCATCCAGGTCCCTGAGCAAAAGCAATCCCACGAATGGGTGGTTTGCCTTTTCCTGAGGCAGGAGTAGCCCAGACTGTCTTACCCAGCATGTTTCTTACGTGCACTCCAGGAACTTTATCCCCTTCTACAGTGCGTAATAGGTTTGATTGGGCAGGTCCAGCTCGGTTGGCAGATCCTCTAGTATTGACTAACCAGGTGGCCTTTGCCAAATGTGTATCCCAATTTTTCAATGTCCCAGCACCCATTGCTTTCAGTGTAGTCTTTAACAGTCCATTGTATCGTCCAACTTTCCCGGAGGCTGGTGCATGATAGGGGATGTGATACACCCACTCAATACCATGTTCTTTGGCCCAAGTGTCTATAAGGTTGTTTCGGAAATGAGTCCCATTGTCGGACTCAATTCTTTCTGGGGTGCCATGTTGCCATAGGACTTGCTTTTCAAGGCCCAGGATAGTGTTCCGGGTGGTGGCATGGGGCACAGGATATGTTTCCAGCCATCCGGTGGTTGCTTCCACCATTGTAAGTACGTGGCGCTTGCCGTTGCGGGTTTGAGGGAGTGTGATGTAATCAATCTGCCAGGCCTCTCCATATTTGTATTTCAGCCATCGTCCTCCATACCAAAGAGGCTTTGACCATTTGGCTTGCTTAATTGCAGCACATGTTTCACAATCATGAATAACCTGTGCTATAGTGTCCATGGTCAGGTCCACCCCTTGATCACGAGCCCATCAGTATGTTGCATCTCTGCCTTGATGGCCTGAGGTGTCATGGGCCCATCGGGCTATAAATAATTCACCTTTATGTTGCCAGTCCAGGTCCACCTGAGCCACTTCAATCTTAGCAGCCTGATCCACCTGCTGGTTGTTTTGATGTTCTTCAGTAGCCCGATTCTTGGGCACATGAGCATCTACATGGCGTACCTTTACAACCAGGTTCTCTACCCGGGCAGCAATATCTTGCCACAATGCAGCAGCCCAGATGGGTTTGCCCCGGCGTTCCCAGTTGTTCTGCTTCCATTGCTGTAACCACCCCCACAGGACATTTGCTACCATCCATGAATCAGTATAGAGATAGAGAACTGGCCACTTTTCTCGTTCAGCAATATCTAAGGCCAGCTGAATGGCTTTCACTTCTGCAAACTGACTCGATTCACCTTCTCCCTCAGCAGCTTCTGCAACTCGTCGTGTAGGACTCCATACAGCAGCTTTCCATCTCCGATGCTTTCCCACAATACGACAGGACCCATCAGTGAACAGGGCATATTTCTTCTCATTTTCTCGTAGCTTGTTGTACAGTGGGGCTTCTTCAGCACGGACCACCTCCTCCTCTGATGATATCCCAAAGTACTTGCCTTCTGGCCAGTCCATAATCACTTCCAAGATTCCTGGGCGACTGGGGTTTCCTATTCGAGCCCGCTGAGTAATCAGTGCAACCCACTTGCTCCATGTAGCATCAGTTGCATGATGTGTAGAGGGGACCCTTCCTTTGAACATCCAACCCAGTACTGGCAGTCGGGGTGCCAGGAGGAGCTGCGCTTCAGTACCGACCACTTCCGAAGCAGATCGAACTCCCTCATATGCTGCCAATATCTCCTTTTTGGTTGGAGTATAGCGGGCCTCAGATCCTCTGTATCCCCGACTCCAAAACCCCAGGGGTCGACCTCGAGTTTCCCCAGGTTCTTTCTGCCAGAGGCTCCGGGTGGGACCATCTTGACGACGTCCATCTTGCCATTTTATTCCTAAAAACTGGATCTCTCGTGCAGGTCCTTTAACTTTATTTCGTTTTATGGCAAAACCGGCCTTCAGAAGGATTTGGACTATTTTCTTCCCTTTCTCGAAAACTTCCTCTGCAGTGTCACCCCACACAATGATGTCATCGATGTACTGCAGGTGTTCAGGAGCCTCTCCCTCCTCCAGTGCAGACTGGATCAGTCCATGGCAAATGGTAGGGCTATGTTTCCACCCCTGGGGCAGCCGATTCCAAGTATATTGGACTCCCCTCCAAGTGAAAGCAAACTGTGGCCAGCACTCTGCTGCTAGAGGGATGGAGAAAAATGCATTCGCGATATCAATTGTGGCATACCACTTGGCTGCCTTTGATTCCAGTTCATACTGGAGTTCTAGCATGTCCGGCACTGCAGCACTCAGTGGTGGCGTGACTTCGTTCAGGCCACGATAGTCCACTGTTAGTCTCCACTCACCATTAGACTTTTGCACTGGCCGTATGGGACTATTAAAAGGTGAATGGGTCTTGCTGATCACTCCTTGGCTCTCCAGTTGACGAATTAGCTCGTGGATGGGAATCAGGGAGTCTCGGTTGGTGCAATATTGCCGCCGGTGCACAGTTGTGGTAGCGATTGGCACTTGCTGTTCTTCAACCCTCAGCAAGCCCACAACAGAAGGGTCCTCTGAGACCGGGCAAGGTAGACAACTGTTTAATGTCCTCTGTCTCTAAGGCAGCTATGCCAAAAGCCCAGCGGAACCCTTTTGGGTCCTTGAAATATCCTCTTCTAAGATAGTCTATGCCAAGGATGCACGGAGCATCCGGGCCAGTCACAATACGGTGCTTTTGCCACTCCTTTCCGGTTAGACTCACTTCAGCCTCCAGTACAGTTAACTGCTGGGATCCCCCTGTCACGCCATAAATACAGATGGGCTCTGGCCCTTTACAGCTGGATGGCATTAGAGTACATTGTGCACCGGTGTCTACTAAAGCCTTATACTTCTGTGCGTCAGACGTGCCAGGCCATCGAATCCACACAGTCCAATAAACTCGATTGTCCCTTTCCTCCCCCTGGCTGGAGGCAGGGCCCCTCTAGTCCTGGTCAGAATCTTCATTTCTGTGTTTAAAGGACTGCCTGCTGGAAGTTGGAGCAGCAAACTTTTCAGAGAACCCCTTTCTCCCGATTGTTTTCTTTTGCAACTCACGTACCCGTGCCTCTAGGGTCTCAGTAGATTTTCCATCCCATTTTCTCATGTCCTCTCCATGGTCACGTAGGTAAAACCACAGGGTGGCACAGGGTGTGTACCCACCATATTGTCTTCTTTGCACGGATGAACGTTTACCCCTAATAGCCGAGACACCGGTTTGTACAGGTGGGGAAGAAAATAAACTCTCTTTAAGTTGGTGGACCTCTTCAGAAAGTTTCTCCAAAGTATTCTCTTTTAGTTGGTGGCCACTGGTTCGTTCAGGTGGGGGGGAAGATAAATTCTCTTTAAGTTGGTGGAACTCTTCAGAGAGTTTCTCCACAGCCGAGACGCAGGCCTGTAGGGAAGAGGAGAGATTTCCTTCGTACTCCCGGAGTTGTTTAGCCACTTCATCCACTGTGGGTTCCTCATCCTCTTTCCAGGCCATTATTGTCAATGAGCTGGTATATGATGATGGTGCACTCCGTACAAACTTCCGCCACATGGGTCGTGTACACTGGACTTCATCTGGATCTGTGGATATTTGTGCGTCGTCTAGGTCCTTATAAATTACTTCCCGTGTGGCTAATTCCCTCAGGTACTGAATTCCCTTCTCCATGGTGGTCCACTTGACTGGTAGACATACAAGTTCTTCCTTGAAGGGATACCTTTCCTTCACAGCTGACAGGAGACGCCTCCAGAGGCTGTGAGATCGTGCTCCATCTCCAATTGCTTTGTCAATGCCTGCGTCACTAGCAAGGGATCCCTGCTGCCTGGCTTCCCTGCCCTCTAATTCCACACCATTGGCTCCAGTGTCCCAGCACCGGAGCAGCCGGGTGACAAGCTGTTCACCTATACAGCGACCAAAATCTTTTCACACATCTCGTAGCTCACGCTGGTATAGGGTTCGGGTAGTTATTGTTGATTTTTCGACATCCTCATCCTCATCTTCATTCTCCTGCACATTTGATGGCCCAGCTCCGTCTTCTCCATACCTAGACCTAGCAGAAGACTGTCTGCGTTCTAAACGACCTGAGTCTCTATACCATTTTTTCACCTTGTCTACATGGGCAACTTGCACTGCTACAGCTCACTTCTCTGACCCAGCTACAGGGTCTGCCACAGGGGTTGGAATACCCTCTGCAGGGGCAACTTGCACTGCTACGGCTCGTTTCTCTGACCCAGCCACAGGGTCTGCCACAGGGGTTGGAATACCCTCTGCAGGGACAACTTGCACTGCTACAGTTCGTTTCTCTGACCCAGCCACAGGAGTGGGAGCGGCTGCAGGAGCTGGAGCAGCTGCAGGGGCTGGAACGGCTGCGGGAGCTGGAACTGGAACGGCTGCGGGAGCTGGAGCTGGAACGGCTGCGGGAGCTGGAACTGGAACGACTGCGGGAGCTGGAACTGGAACGGCTGCGGGAGCTGGAGCTGGAACGGCTGCGGGAGCTGGAACTGGAACGACTGCGGGAGCTGGAACTGGAACGGCTGCGGGAGCTGGAGCTGGAACGACTGCGGGAGCTGGAACTGGAACGGCTGCGGGAGCTGGAGCTGGAACGGCTGCGGGAGCTGGAGCTGGAACGGCTGCACGAGCTGGAGCTGGAACGACTGCGGGAGCTGGAGCTGGAACGGCTGCAGGAGCCGGGACTGGAACGGCCGCAGGGTCTGTCACTAGGTTGATAGCAGCATCAATTGCAGCTCGATAGGCACAAGCCAGACCCCAGCACGCCACAGTGATTTGTGTCACTTTGGAACTGCCAGAGTCATGACACCTTTTTTTCAAGCATTCTACCAGTTTTTTAGGATTTTGCAGTTGTTCAGGGGTGAATGTCCAAAACACTGGAGGTGCCCACTGCTCTAGAAAGCTGCCCATATCCTCCCACACTCCCTGCCACTCGCAACTATCCCGCCTCAGGACAGATCTCCAGATGAGATTCCTAAGTAGTTGTTTAACCTTAAACAAAACCTGAAGCACATTCAGGAGACATAACAACAGGAACATGCTGGTCTGAGTATCCCAAGGATATTCAACATCTTGGAGAGCTACCGTAACTAGCTCGGGGGATAAGAGGGTGGTGAAGGAGGAAGGGAGAGTGAACAGGTAGGAAAAAATATCTTCCCCTGTCCCCTCCACAGATTGACTCCCTGATGAAAAAAGGCAATAGGTGTAATTGCTAATAGTTTCTGAGATATGGTTTCCGAAGTATAGAGTCGACGACAGTGCTGAGTACAAATACCAGGTTAGAGTCATGACCAGAAATCTCATCATTTCATAAGCCATCGTTACACCACACAGTACCATAACAATCTTAAACCAGGGCCCGGAAAGGATAAACAGCGCGACAGGGAGCACATACAGAAAGTAACGTGCTATAAAACTCAATTTGGGAAACAGGCACAGCAGACTTGAGATTAAGGCAATCCACATTGTGACTAGCAACTATTAAGCAGGTCGAATACTCACACCAATTTTAGTTTAACACACTCTGGTCAAATCTGTCGATATCTCAACCCTTCGTGCCCCACGTTGGGCGCCAAATGGACTGTTGTGGTTTAGCCCGGCTGGCAGCCAAACACCACACAGCCGTTCGCTCACCCTCTCCCCTCCCTCTCCGGGATGGGGGAGAGAAATGGGAAAGTGAAGCCTGTGAGTTGAGATAAAGACAGTTTATTAAGACAGGAAAAAAAAAAATATATAATAATAATAATGATAATAATGATAATAATGATAATAATGATAATAATGATAATAATGATAATAATAAAAATAATAAAAATAATAATAATAATAATAATAATAATAATAATAATAATAATAATAATAATAGTATTAATAGTATTAATAGTAATAATGTGTATGAAATAAATGATGCACAATGCAATTGCTCACCACCCGTTGACCAATGCCCAGCCTATCCCCGAGCAGCTGGCCCCCCCTCCACCCCGGCTAGCCACCCCTATATATTGTTCAGCATGACATCAGATGGTATGGAATACCCCTTTGGCCAGTTTGGGTCAGCTGTCCTGGGTCTGTCCCCTCCCAGCTCCTGCTGCATCCCTAGCCTGCTCGCTGGCAGGACAGGGCGAGAAGCTGAAAAGTCCTTGGCTTGGTGTAAGCACTGCTCTACAACAATTAAAACATCAGCATGTTATCAGCGCTCTTCTCATCCTAATCCAAAACATAGCTCAGGTTACACTCTTTCCAATACCTTCTAATTAATCACCATTTTCATCTATGATATATAGCAATCATGGTAGTGATGACATACAGTGTTATATGATAATTAGCATACTACAATTCAACTCATGGGCTATCCTCACCCAGTATTAGGTCCCCTTGAGGTACACACCGGACCTCCCCATTCTTTTGCATTACCCACCAAGTGCATCCAGGTCCCTGAGCAAAAGCAATCCCACGAATGGGTGGTTTGCCTTTTCCTGAGGCAGGAGTAGCCCAGACTGTCTTACCCAGCATGTTTCTTACGTGCACTCCAGGAACTTTATCCCCTTCTACAGTGCGTAATAGGTTTGATTGGGCAGGTCCAGCTCGGTTGGCAGATCCTCTAGTATTGACTAACCAGGTGGCCTTTGCCAAATGTGTATCCCAATTTTTCAATGTCCCAGCACCCATTGCTTTCAGTGTAGTCTTTAACAGTCCATTGTATCGTCCAACTTTCCCGGAGGCTGGTGCATGATAGGGGATGTGATACACCCACTCAATACCATGTTCTTTGGCCCAAGTGTCTATAAGGTTGTTTCGGAAATGAGTCCCATTGTCGGACTCAATTCTTTCTGGGGTGCCATGTTGCCATAGGACTTGCTTTTCAAGGCCCAGGATAGTGTTCCGGGTGGTGGCATGGGGCACAGGATATGTTTCCAGCCATCCGGTGGTTGCTTCCACCATTGTAAGTACGTGGCGCTTGCCGTTGCGGGTTTGAGGGAGTGTGATGTAATCAATCTGCCAGGCCTCTCCATATTTGTATTTCAGCCATCGTCCTCCATACCAAAGAGGCTTTGACCATTTGGCTTGCTTAATTGCAGCACATGTTTCACAATCATGAATAACCTGTGCTATAGTGTCCATGGTCAGGTCCACCCCTTGATCACGAGCCCATCAGTATGTTGCATCTCTGCCTTGATGGCCTGAGGTGTCATGGGCCCATCGGGCTATAAATAATTCACCTTTATGTTGCCAGTCCAGGTCCACCTGAGCCACTTCAATCTTAGCAGCCTGATCCACCTGCTGGTTGTTTTGATGTTCTTCAGTAGCCCGATTCTTGGGCACATGAGCATCTACATGGCGTACCTTTACAACCAGGTTCTCTACCCGGGCAGCAATATCTTGCCACAATGCAGCAGCCCAGATGGGTTTGCCCCGGCGTTCCCAGTTGTTCTGCTTCCATTGCTGTAACCACCCCCACAGGACATTTGCTACCATCCATGAATCAGTATAGAGATAGAGAACTGGCCACTTTTCTCGTTCAGCAATATCTAAGGCCAGCTGAATGGCTTTCACTTCTGCAAACTGACTCGATTCACCTTCTCCCTCAGCAGCTTCTGCAACTCGTCGTGTAGGACTCCATACAGCAGCTTTCCATCTCCGATGCTTTCCCACAATACGACAGGACCCATCAGTGAACAGGGCATATTTCTTCTCATTTTCTCGTAGCTTGTTGTACAGTGGGGCTTCTTCAGCACGGACCACCTCCTCCTCTGATGATATCCCAAAGTACTTGCCTTCTGGCCAGTCCATAATCACTTCCAAGATTCCTGGGCGACTGGGGTTTCCTATTCGAGCCCGCTGAGTAATCAGTGCAACCCACTTGCTCCATGTAGCATCAGTTGCATGATGTGTAGAGGGGACCCTTCCTTTGAACATCCAACCCAGTACTGGCAGTCGGGGTGCCAGGAGGAGCTGCGCTTCAGTACCGACCACTTCCGAAGCAGATCGAACTCCCTCATATGCTGCCAATATCTCCTTTTTGGTTGGAGTATAGCGGGCCTCAGATCCTCTGTATCCCCGACTCCAAAACCCCAGGGGTCGACCTCGAGTTTCCCCAGGTTCTTTCTGCCAGAGGCTCCGGGTGGGACCATCTTGACGACGTCCATCTTGCCATTTTATTCCTAAAAACTGGATCTCTCGTGCAGGTCCTTTAACTTTATTTCGTTTTATGGCAAAACCGGCCTTCAGAAGGATTTGGACTATTTTCTTCCCTTTCTCGAAAACTTCCTCTGCAGTGTCACCCCACACAATGATGTCATCGATGTACTGCAGGTGTTCAGGAGCCTCTCCCTCCTCCAGTGCAGACTGGATCAGTCCATGGCAAATGGTAGGGCTATGTTTCCACCCCTGGGGCAGCCGATTCCAAGTATATTGGACTCCCCTCCAAGTGAAAGCAAACTGTGGCCAGCACTCTGCTGCTAGAGGGATGGAGAAAAATGCATTCGCGATATCAATTGTGGCATACCACTTGGCTGCCTTTGATTCCAGTTCATACTGGAGTTCTAGCATGTCCGGCACTGCAGCACTCAGTGGTGGCGTGACTTCGTTCAGGCCACGATAGTCCACTGTTAGTCTCCACTCACCATTAGACTTTTGCACTGGCCGTATGGGACTATTAAAAGGTGAATGGGTCTTGCTGATCACTCCTTGGCTCTCCAGTTGACGAATTAGCTCGTGGATGGGAATCAGGGAGTCTCGGTTGGTGCAATATTGCCGCCGGTGCACAGTTGTGGTAGCGATTGGCACTTGCTGTTCTTCAACCCTCAGCAAGCCCACAACAGAAGGGTCCTCTGAGACCGGGCAAGGTAGACAACTGTTTAATGTCCTCTGTCTCTAAGGCAGCTATGCCAAAAGCCCAGCGGAACCCTTTTGGGTCCTTGAAATATCCTCTTCTAAGATAGTCTATGCCAAGGATGCACGGAGCATCCGGGCCAGTCACAATACGGTGCTTTTGCCACTCCTTTCCGGTTAGACTCACTTCAGCCTCCAGTACAGTTAACTGCTGGGATCCCCCTGTCACGCCATAAATACAGATGGGCTCTGGCCCTTTACAGCTGGATGGCATTAGAGTACATTGTGCACCGGTGTCTACTAAAGCCTTATACTTCTGTGCGTCAGACGTGCCAGGCCATCGAATCCACACAGTCCAATAAACTCGATTGTCCCTTTCCTCCCCCTGGCTGGAGGCAGGGCCCCTCTAGTCCTGGTCAGAATCTTCATTTCTGTGTTTAAAGGACTGCCTGCTGGAAGTTGGAGCAGCAAACTTTTCAGAGAACCCCTTTCTCCCGATTGTTTTCTTTTGCAACTCACGTACCCGTGCCTCTAGGGTCTCAGTAGATTTTCCATCCCATTTTCTCATGTCCTCTCCATGGTCACGTAGGTAAAACCACAGGGTGGCACAGGGTGTGTACCCACCATATTGTCTTCTTTGCACGGATGAACGTTTACCCCTAATAGCCGAGACACCGGTTTGTACAGGTGGGGAAGAAAATAAACTCTCTTTAAGTTGGTGGACCTCTTCAGAAAGTTTCTCCAAAGTATTCTCTTTTAGTTGGTGGCCACTGGTTCGTTCAGGTGGGGGGGAAGATAAATTCTCTTTAAGTTGGTGGAACTCTTCAGAGAGTTTCTCCACAGCCGAGACGCAGGCCTGTAGGGAAGAGGAGAGATTTCCTTCGTACTCCCGGAGTTGTTTAGCCACTTCATCCACTGTGGGTTCCTCATCCTCTTTCCAGGCCATTATTGTCAATGAGCTGGTATATGATGATGGTGCACTCCGTACAAACTTCCGCCACATGGGTCGTGTACACTGGACTTCATCTGGATCTGTGGATATTTGTGCGTCGTCTAGGTCCTTATAAATTACTTCCCGTGTGGCTAATTCCCTCAGGTACTGAATTCCCTTCTCCATGGTGGTCCACTTGACTGGTAGACATACAAGTTCTTCCTTGAAGGGATACCTTTCCTTCACAGCTGACAGGAGACGCCTCCAGAGGCTGTGAGATCGTGCTCCATCTCCAATTGCTTTGTCAATGCCTGCGTCACTAGCAAGGGATCCCTGCTGCCTGGCTTCCCTGCCCTCTAATTCCACACCATTGGCTCCAGTGTCCCAGCACCGGAGCAGCCGGGTGACAAGCTGTTCACCTATACAGCGACCAAAATCTTTTCACACATCTCGTAGCTCACGCTGGTATAGGGTTCGGGTAGTTATTGTTGATTTTTCGACATCCTCATCCTCATCTTCATTCTCCTGCACATTTGATGGCCCAGCTCCGTCTTCTCCATACCTAGACCTAGCAGAAGACTGTCTGCGTTCTAAACGACCTGAGTCTCTATACCATTTTTTCACCTTGTCTACATGGGCAACTTGCACTGCTACAGCTCACTTCTCTGACCCAGCTACAGGGTCTGCCACAGGGGTTGGAATACCCTCTGCAGGGGCAACTTGCACTGCTACGGCTCGTTTCTCTGACCCAGCCACAGGGTCTGCCACAGGGGTTGGAATACCCTCTGCAGGGACAACTTGCACTGCTACAGTTCGTTTCTCTGACCCAGCCACAGGAGTGGGAGCGGCTGCAGGAGCTGGAGCAGCTGCAGGGGCTGGAACGGCTGCGGGAGCTGGAACTGGAACGGCTGCGGGAGCTGGAGCTGGAACGGCTGCGGGAGCTGGAACTGGAACGACTGCGGGAGCTGGAACTGGAACGGCTGCGGGAGCTGGAGCTGGAACGGCTGCGGGAGCTGGAACTGGAACGACTGCGGGAGCTGGAACTGGAACGGCTGCGGGAGCTGGAGCTGGAACGACTGCGGGAGCTGGAACTGGAACGGCTGCGGGAGCTGGAGCTGGAACGGCTGCGGGAGCTGGAGCTGGAACGGCTGCACGAGCTGGAGCTGGAACGACTGCGGGAGCTGGAGCTGGAACGGCTGCAGGAGCCGGGACTGGAACGGCCGCAGGGTCTGTCACTAGGTTGATAGCAGCATCAATTGCAGCTCGATAGGCACAAGCCAGACCCCAGCACGCCACAGTGATTTGTGTCACTTTGGAACTGCCAGAGTCATGACACCTTTTTTTCAAGCATTCTACCAGTTTTTTAGGATTTTGCAGTTGTTCAGGGGTGAATGTCCAAAACACTGGAGGTGCCCACTGCTCTAGAAAGCTGCCCATATCCTCCCACACTCCCTGCCACTCGCAACTATCCCGCCTCAGGACAGATCTCCAGATGAGATTCCTAAGTAGTTGTTTAACCTTAAACAAAACCTGAAGCACATTCAGGAGACATAACAACAGGAACATGCTGGTCTGAGTATCCCAAGGATATTCAACATCTTGGAGAGCTACCGTAACTAGCTCGGGGGATAAGAGGGTGGTGAAGGAGGAAGGGAGAGTGAACAGGTAGGAAAAAATATCTTCCCCTGTCCCCTCCACAGATTGACTCCCTGATGAAAAAAGGCAATAGGTGTAATTGCTAATAGTTTCTGAGATATGGTTTCCGAAGTATAGAGTCGACGACAGTGCTGAGTACAAATACCAGGTTAGAGTCATGACCAGAAATCTCATCATTTCATAAGCCATCGTTACACCACACAGTACCATAACAATCTTAAACCAGGGCCCGGAAAGGATAAACAGCGCGACAGGGAGCACATACAGAAAGTAACGTGCTATAAAACTCAATTTGGGAAACAGGCACAGCAGACTTGAGATTAAGGCAATCCACATTGTGACTAGCAACTATTAAGCAGGTCGAATACTCACACCAATTTTAGTTTAACACACTCTGGTCAAATCTGTCGATATCTCAACCCTTCGTGCCCCACGTTGGGCGCCAAATGGACTGTTGTGGTTTAGCCCGGCTGGCAGCCAAATACCACACAGCCGTTCGCTCACCCTCTCCCCTCCCTCTCCGGGATGGGGGAGAGAAATGGGAAAGTGAAGCCTGTGAGTTGAGATAAAGACAGTTTATTAAGACAGGAAAATAATAATAACAATAATAATAATAATAGTAATAATGTGTACGAAATAAGTGATGCACAATGCAATTGCTCACCACCCGTTGACCGATGCCCAGCCTATCCCCGAGCAGCCGGCCCCCCCTCCACCCCGGCTAGCCACCCCTATATATTGTTCAGCATGACGTCAGATGGTATGGAATACCCCTTTGGCCGGTTTGGGTCAGTTGTCCTGGGTCTGTCCCCTCCCAGCTCCTGCTGCATCCCTAGCCTGCTCGCTGGCAGGACAGAGTGAGAAGCTGAAAAGTCCTTGGCTTGGTGTAAGCACTGCTCTACAACAATTAAAACATCAGTATGTTATCAGCGCTCTTCTCATCCTAATCCAAAACATAGCACCCTACCAGCTACTAGGAGGAAAATTAACTCTGTCCTAACTGAAACCAGGACAAATCTTGACACTAGCTTTCAAATATTATGACCTAAATTTGGATTCTAGAGTTAGAGACAAAATGGAAGTTCAGCTTTATTCTTGCTGGCTCAACTGTAAATAGCACAGAGGACACAACTGTAACAGCCTTAAGGACTGAGTGTAAACCTTCAGATTGAATTGGTACTGAAACTGTACAGATTAAATCCTACCTGTAACCAGCTTGTGTACCTTTAAGCATCACAGGATATTTAACAGACTGTCAAACTATTTTTAAAATGAATAAATGAAAACCAATGGATGGAGGTGAAGGTACTAAGAAAGGAGGTGGTAAAGAAATATGAATATTGAAAAGATAATTAAAATTAATGGGAAGAGTCAAAAGAGAAATTGATGATAGGAAAGAAGGCAGAATTCAGGTACCTACAGCATAGGAAGAAGGATTAGGTGGACTCATCATGTCAGGAATCCACTAATATAAAGAAGTGACTGATCTCATTTCCCTGTACTTCTCTCCATACATCTGGATCTTCTGTCGGCGTGTAGGTGAACATATCACATGTTGAAAGCAAGGAACACAAAATTACTTAGATTTATAAAGGGACTAGCCAGAATTCAAAAGTGGCTCAGAGTAGGGCTGACAGGAATGGTGAAGTATTTAAGTCAGGAGGCCAGACTGACAGTTTTAGAGATAACATGAAAATAGAGCCTGTTTAAGAGTAAAATTCAAGATATTTAAAATAGTCAATGTACTTCTTTCTGGTAAGCAGGTTCCAGGGAAGGTATCAGACACAGACAGCTACAGCTTCTCTATGTCTTTATAGCTTCTAAAATGTTAATGACATATTTAGAATACTGAAAATGAGTTAGAAATTGTGGCAGAAAAACTGTATGTGTAGTGGGATATAAAAAGGAACAGTGTATGTGTAATGTTAAATTCCTGCCATTGCTCCCAAGAGTTCTTAGAATGACTATAATTACTGTCTACTAAATCAGTCATTAAGCTGTATTTGCCTGTGCTATCACTGGCTATATTAACAGGTGTCAATATAGAGTACAAGCACACATACATTACATTAACATCTATTCTTGATGGTTCCAAAGCTATTTCATAAAAGTGCACATGTGGAAGAAAAAAAAAGCTATTAAGAATCATAGCATCACAGAACTGGAACAAGTCAACAACAAAGCCAGCTGATAAGGAGAAATCTACATAGAGTGTTTAACTCTTGTAAAGAGTTTAAACTAACTAAAATGGTTAATTACAGAAACAGAATCTTAACTCAGAGTAAAACATCTTTTGCCATGCTTGGCAAAATTGCAGGTTCTGAAAACTAGGACATCTTATGTTCCTAGATCACTAACTAATTTTTGTTCATTTTGACTGATGTTCCAGTGATCTCAAAGCATTCACATTTTCAGTCTAGCTCCATATTTTAATTGCAGTCTGTTCAAACACTAAAACAGCTCTGGAGAATTACCATTTTGCTGTATTCTGATTCATCACACTTCTGCATGCAGTATTATCACTACACTTTCTCTTAATCATGATTAAATACCCAGATCTAATTCACGTCACATATATATTCTGCCAGTTCCCATGGTAAGTAGATCTCTATGCTCTCTTGACCAAAACCATACAACATAGTACCAGCATGAAACCTATATGATATTAAGATACATGTGCACCTTCATCTATCATGTTGTGCACACAGGAAAGGTATTCCTAAAGGAATGTGCTGCTTACTTTCCCTTAATTTTTTTGTCACAGTCACAGCCCTGGCAAACTGCTCCAGTGAATCCATCCACTTTTCAATACTTTGCACTTAACATATTGTTTGGTAGTTGCTATACTTCTCACGACAAGGGGGAAAAGAGATAGCAGAAGGAAGGAAAAACTCTTTATCAAAACTGATACTTAATTGTATATTTTTCCATTTTTTTCAAAAAATATGAGGTTTGAGAATTTTTTTTTTTTTTAAGCAACAGATATAACTTCTTGGAACTGCTTTGTTGTTGTTGTTTGTTTGTCAATTTGTTTTGAATTATCCCTTCCTTGTGTATTGATTTGTTTTTGAATTATCCCTTTGATTATTTCCATGCAGTGAATAGTTGTCTCTATTCTTGGTCCACTTGATCAAATATGAAATGTATAGTGTTCCCAATTGTATCAATTGGCAGTTGACTAATAATATTAATTGGCTAAAATTATATAATCATTCTGTCTAAAGCATATAAGTGATCCTGTAATGCTATGTATACATTATGATAAAAGTAATTTCTTACTCTGTGGAAAAATCAAATAGATAATGGGAGTGGAGAACATATTAATCAATTTCAAACAACAATTCACAGTTCAAGTTTGAAGAGGGAGAAAATTGTTTTATAGGTACAAATACTAAGAAATGTAATCCTCATTAACATTGTCCAATCTTTTTAGCGTGAACTACGTCATTTATCTGAACTGCATAATTTAAAGGTCAGACAAATCTTCCATTTTTCAAACGAGAATATAGACCTGAACTTTCAGAACTTCTAATATGCAAAAATCTATCTTGGAGGGTAACAAACTGTTGCCAGACTGAAGATTTTGATTTAGAGTTGTTGAAAACTTTTCTCAGACACAGATGACCAGGGGTCATAAGCAAGGGGCTCTTAAAATAAACATTTCCTGCTATTTTTCATGTGTGCTTTTTGTTGTTGCTGGTGAGTTTTTATTGTTGTTGTTGTTGTTTTTGTCTGTTACTTACAATGGCAGAGATCTCAGGGAAGTTTGTGGTTTACTCAGCAAGATGTCATGTTTATTGGAGATATAGAAGACATTTATTGCTTCATACACTGTGATCTCTTCTGTGATTCTTACTGAAATATATACCATTAAATCACCTACAGCCAATTGCTGCATTCACAATTGTGGGGTATCTGCCAAAAATAAGAGATTGGCTGTAATTTCAAATAATTTGGTTTGACTCGGAATGTTTCCAACTAGCATGTTAGAAAAAAATAATAATAAATAAAATCTAACCACAGATAAAATATTCTAAGGTTTAAACTACCTAGTCATGATCCTAGTAACAACAAAATGTGTTTTGGATATTCAGACAAGGTCTGTTTCTAAAATATGTGAAGTTTGGTTTATGTGTAATATTTATAGGTTTTATAAACTGAAAGGCAAAAGCTCCGTTCACTGAATTACAGATTTCTGCTATGATTAAGACATAATTCTGTTTCTTTTATAATAAATTCATAAACAAACATTTTGGGACACTGAAGACAGAAGTCAATGCAACATGATCACTCCACAGTTAGTAACACTGGAGATTTGGAACGTGAGATTCTTATGGCTACCTCTCTGAGGATGAGTAATACTTCTTACGCTAGGCTAGAACAGTGAATCAAAGATATAACACTTCTGTTTTTCCCTTTTATGCCACCTGGGCAGCAAGAGCAAGCAACTCTTGAGTGTTTTTGTTGTTGTTGTTGTAACTGTTTGGTTGTTTGGGTTTTAACATATGTGATTTGGTTTCAGAGAAAAGTTCTTCCATTGTACTATTATGCATCTAGCTTGCTAGCTAGCGAGACCTGCAAAGCAGGCGTCCTCCAGAAGTCCTTTTCAAACAAAATTGCTTTATGATTCTGTGATTCTTAGCTGAGAGAACATAGTACAAAGATACAATAAATTATTTTGAAAGAAAGCTTAATTAATGAAACTGGTAAAATAAAATGGCGTAAGTTTAAAATATGGGAAATTGTATGTGATTTTTAAAATGTTGCAAAGGATGAATCCTATTCAGAAGGCATCACCTACTTAGGCACAGTGGATAGGTTTCACTCAACTTGACATTAGCCACCTAAGTATTGATCCAAGATACCTCTGCGATGAATGGAAAGGGTAACTTTCAGAAGCAGTCCATTCCACTCTATAGACAGCATTCAAGACAGATGTTATAACATTTTCTCTGGATGTGCCTGTTTCTCTCATAGAATCACAGGATAATTCAGGTTGGAAGGGAATATAGGAGAACATCTAGTCTGACCTCTGTCTCAAAGCACTGCTAGCCACAAGATCAGACCAGATTATTCAGGCTTTATTCAGTTAGGTCTTGAAAAACTGTAAAGATGGATTCTGAAAAAATTCTATGGGAAACTTGAGCTAATACTTGTCAGCCTTAATGATTAAATGGTTTCTCCTTATATATACAAAATTACAAAAGGTTAAGGTCACCTGCCTGAAACAGGGTCAGCTAGAACATGTTGCTCAGAGCATGTCTAGTCAGGTTTTGAGCATCCCCCAAAACAGGAACGCCACTACCTCTTTGGGGAACCAGCTTGACCATGCTCAAAAGAAAAAAAAAAAAAAAAAAAAAAAAAAAAAACTTTTTGTTTTCTTGTTCTAAATGTGGTTTCTTGCAAATGTACCCATTGTCTCTTGTTTATTCAGTGGATACCACCTAGAAAACTCTAGCTCCTTTTTCTTGAATTCCTCTCCCATCAGATATCCATGGATAAGATCCCCCTGAGCCTTCTCTTCTTCAGGTGAAACAAGTTTCCAGGCTTTACCAGCCTCCCCTTGTACGATAAATACTTCTATGCCTTAATTATCTTTGTGTCTCTTTGCTGGACTTACTGTACTGTGTCCATGTCTCTGCTGTAGTGGGGAGCCTGGATCCAGATCTGACACTCAAAATGTAGTTTCACCTGGGCTGTGGAGAGAAGTATCACTTCTCTTGGACAATGCTCTTCCTAATAGCAGCCCAGGATGTTATTAATCTTCTTTGCTCTAAGACATATTGCTATCATTGATTATCAAATCCGCAGACAGTTCTTCCTTATTAGCAAATACCAGAGTCAGTGGTGCATCACCTTTTCAGCCCATTCAGAACCTGTGCCAAGAAATTATCCATAACAACCTCTAGAATTCTCCAGGACCACTTGTATCTCACTGGGTTGCCACTCCAGAAGAAGCAGGGACATTAAAATCCCCCATGAGAGCTAGAAGCCATGATCCAGAGAATTCATCTGATTAAAGAAGGCTTCATCCACTTCCTCACCCCAATTAGGTGGTCTGCATCTTGGTGTCACCCTTGCTGGCTGTCACTCAGTCTGTCACGTGTCCCATAGAAGAACATTCTAGACAATCTAGAACAAGAATGTCTAGGAATCTAGACAACTAACTTAATCTAATATTTCATTTATGCCCAAGCAAAGTGAACATAAGGGTCTAGTAAGTCAAATTTCAAAAGTATTTTGAATTACTGCAGGAAACAGTAAATTATATGAATACACTGTATAGCATATTTTCTTGTAAGACTTATGAATACAACATAATAAAAGCATTTTTTACAATCCCTGGCAGAGTACAATTTGGAAGCAAAATATTTTTTTGCCATGAGTTGGACTCAATGGTTCTTGTGGGTCTCTTCTGACTCAGGATATTCTATGATCTTATTTTGGAAATAGACCTCATATTAACTCTCTTACTATTAACTTAGGCTTGGTAAAGTATTTCTAACAACTTTCACCTACAGGACCTGTTAAGTGTAAACAGAAAACAAGCATGGGAAAGATAAACTGATGTAATAAGATACAATTAGAAATGAAAAATCTTAAATATTCTGATATGATGTCTGACATTAATACAGAGCAAGGCATAGTTTACTGCTAGCGCTCTACACTGAGTTAAGTTTAAATGCATTTTTGTCTATGTTTTACCACAGACTTTATAAGTGTACCTATGGGCTGAATTATGCAATGCAGGTTGATAACATTACTGCATAGGCAAGACCTATGACATCTATGTCTCTTAATTATACTTGGTTTAATTGAACATGTGTGACTATGATCCTCAGGAAGACTTTTTAATACTTAAACTTTTCTTATTTATATCCCAGAAGCTAGCTGTAGGAAAAAAAAAAAAAAAAAAAATTATTCTGGCTTTGTCAAATTTGTCAAATATTCTAGCTTCCAAATATTTTCCAGTATTTCACTTGTAATTTAAAAGTTTATTCTTTGACTTACTAGTCAGATTCTTATGAGTACAAAAGAGTCTCTTCAGTGTCCTTAACCTGCATTTTATTAGATGTCTGAAAAAAAATGGCTGAACACTGAGTAGATGTTATCTGGTTTAATATAATTTCTTTTGTTTCACAGTTTTGCTTTTCTTCCCATGACTTTCTATTTAACTAATCCAGCCATTCACCCTTTATTATTATTATTATTATTATTATTATTAATAATAATAATAATTTTAATTTATCTTTCTGATAGATGCTTCTCCTGGAAGCTTTGAGCAGAATCTGTCTTTTACTGTGTTTGTATTTTGCATTACAGGTAGGGCCAGTAAAATGACTAAGGATATGTTAGTTCTAACATGAGGAGATGCTGAGATTGCTGGCACATTTCAGTTCAAAAAGAGTAGGCTCAGGGGTATCTCATCAACATGTATCACATGGTGGGAAGGGGATTTGGGAAGACAGAGACAGACTCATTTCAGTGATGCTCAATGAAATACAGATAGAAATACAAGAAATTCCACTTAATAAAGGAAAACAAACAAACAAACAAACAAAACTTTTTTTGCTGTGAAAGAGGTCAAACACTAGAACAGGTGCATAGCCCTCAGCAACCTGCTATAACTGAGTAGGGATCTCCAGAGGTCCCTGACAACCTCGGTCATTCTGTGATTCTATTGTTTCCACAATAGATCTTTGGTCCTTATCAAGCAGTCTGTCACTTTTGCAATATGCACATCTACATATACATACATGTATATGTGTGTGTGTATGTATATATATATGTGGGCTCCACGATACAAAAAAGATATATTAAGGTACTTGAAACCATACAGAGGGTAACAAAGCTGGTAAAATGGCTGGAAGGCAAGTCCTGTGAGGATAGGATGAGGACTCTTGAGTTGCCTAGTCTCCACAAATGGCTAAGAGGTGACCTCATTGCTCTCTACAACTTCCTTAGGATGGAGATAAACAAAGAGGTGCCAATCTGTTCTCCCTGGTAATTTATGCCAGGACACGTGGGAATGGCACAAAGCTGCACCACTTGAGGTTGAGACTGGATATTAGGAAAAAATTCTTTACTGTGTGGGTGGTAAAACACTGGAAGAGGCTTCCTAGTGAAGACGTTGATGCCCCATACTTGTCAATGTTCAAGAGGTAATTGGATAATGCCCTTAATAATATATTTTGCTGTTGGTTAATGGCAAAATGGCTAGGCAGTTGGACTTGATGATCTTTGAAGGTTCCTTCCAACTGAACTATTCTCTTCTATCTCAAGTATTAAAGAAGATTGTTAACCTTAGTATTTATTTCCTTGAAAATGGTTCTACCTATGTAAACTTAGGTTATTTATTGATATATTGGAAATATTACTAGAATTGCCATAGTTATTTTTATTTTGTCATTTTCATTCTAATCTTGAAGCCTGTGGATGAAATTCATCTTAAACACCCATTGTAAAATGAGGCTGCTCCTTCCTGGAGGTGCCCATTTACCACCATTACTGCAGATGGCATGACAAGAACAGCTTACACAAAATATCTAAGATTTTTATGACTAAATTTGAGAGAGGTGAATCATTCTTAAATATTTCCCGGAAGTGGAAAAATAAATAAAATAATAAAATAAAATAAAATAAAATAAAATAATAAAATAAAAATAAAAATAAAATAAAATAAAAATGTAAAGAGTTAATCAAAGTATTATATAACTCGAAAGACAGATAATCAGTACCAATTTGTATATATATGCAAAGATTTGGAGGGGAGGAGAGATCTGAAGAACTATGTCTTCTCAAAAAATCAGGAAAAAAAAACCACATATTTAACTTTATCAAAATATGACAGTATATTCCTCTTGTTGTAAAATGGGAAATATTTCTTGAGACATTTCTCCTGTCAAGAAGAAAATCTACATATATGTATATCCCTTCTGGAGGTACAGAAGAAAATAATGTTAATTAACATTAAACAGTGTGACAGTTTGCACTTGATATCTTGACTTAATTTCAGTGGTTCCTCACAGAAAATGCTGCATTTGCTCAGCCATATGACATCTTATTTCTATTACAAAGATGAAGTTATATTTTCTTTTACAAGGTCAAATTTCTGAGGAGCACTACTGATCAAATTGGTTTGGCATAGAGCACAAGAAACTATAATGCTGCATTATCCATAATTGTTAGAATTCATATGTTTGTAGTCTATGCAGTATAGTGAATAAAGATGTTTGCAACCTACTTTCAGCCTTTACTACTTAGTACTTTTAAATAATGGTTAGTATAAAAGAAAATTCTTCCAAAGGGTTTTCCTCTTCACACAGAAGAGATCTAATGTTTTTTTTCCCCCTCTCTCTCTTCCTCCTTCTTTGACACAAACTAGACTCTGCTACTCTGTATATGTTTTCCCAATTTAACCCAAAACTGTTAAGATTATGGTTTGGGGATTTCACAGGCTTGTCATATTTAGAAAGAATTTCTGAATTTCATATTTATTTTAGATTTTTCTCTCTAATAAATAGGACAACTTTGAATGCTGTTCTTTGCTTTTGGACAAATAGCTTTTTACTGTGGTGCATCATGCTCAAAAGTTTGTCTTGGCCTTGTTTTTCAAGATGTTTTCCAGTCAGATGGCTCCACAGCCTGTACTGGTTCCTTGTATTATTCCCACATGGGTGGAGAACATGACATTTCTCTTTACTGAAATTCATTATTTTCCTGTCAGCCCATTTTTCCAGCATATTGAGGTTCCTCTAACAGGTAGAACACCCACTCAGTGTTGCTACTCCCAGTTTTACATTATCTGTAAACTTCCTGAGGGTAGACTCTACCCCATCGCCTGGGTCATTAATGAAACATTAAAAAGTGCTGGGACCAGCATCAGCCTGTGAGGTATACCATTCATGTCTGAGCTCCAGGTGAACTTTGAGATGCTGATCACAAGCCTCTCTGCCCAATATTTGAGAAAGTTTTCAACCCACCTTCAAGTCCAATACACTTTAAGTCCAAATGACTGTGCCATGCCAAAACAGCTTTTTGCTGTCTCATCGGTGAAAACGTATTGCATTGTTGTATATAAAATCTGCTTCAGTATTTAAAATTATCAGGGAAAACTTCTTTCTTTAAAAGACCTTTTCATTTTGATTTCTCTCTCTCTAACATATATGTGCTTTAATGTGTTGAATCATTAAAACTAGGCTGTTTAATCTATATGATACTAGGACTACAGAATTATAAGATCCTCCCCACAGTGAAATAGAATTCATTGCCAGTAACTCATACTAAAAGAAAAAAAAAAAAAAAAAAAAGAAAAAAAAGAAAAAGAAAAGAAAACTCATACTAAAGAAATTCAATATATATATATATATATATATATATATATATAAATCTAACCAAAGATGCTGTTAAAATAATGTCTTTCTCTTTTACTACTGAAATTTACCACTGGTGTTTGAGTATTGGGAAGAATATTGAAAAAAAGATAGGGCTCAGGAAACTTTCCGTTTGGTCATTCATGTTCTCAGTGGGATGCAGTTCTGTTGTTTCAGGAGAATAGTTTCCTGTAAATTAGATTTTAAGCTCCATGACCAGAGTTGTTTTCTATACTTATGTTTACAGATTACTGGCTGCACTTAATGCTTCTGAATGATGCTGTAAAACTTACAGTAACCAAGAAAAAAAAGGGATGGTAAGTCCTGCTATATTCATAGGAATCTATTTCAAATGTGTCCTGGTAAATTTCAGATGATTCATAAAATTCAGATAATTGTTGCTTTAACATGGTAGGATCCATTGTGCCTCCTTCTAATAAGATAGTTATATGTCTAATTAGGTTGGTTTTTTGTTTTGTTTTGTTTTGTTTTTTTCCTACCAGCTTTTAATCAATCGAGAGAGTGGGCATCTAATGGTACCACTGGAAGATGATACAACCCACCTATGCTATGAATGGTTCTATTGACATGAATCTCTCTCTCCAGTGACTATATAGGTATATAAAAGGAACTTAAACTATACCAACTAATTAAAGTTATACCGTAAATCCAAATTAATACAGTCAGATGTCTTTATACATTTTTGTTTGTTTGTTTGGTTGGTTGGTTTGTTTTGTGTTCTCTTGTATTGGAAAGCTTGTATTTAAGTGTCCATTACTGTCAAAGGAAATCTAGCACTCTGTACAACTTTCTGTACATAAGTGGCTAATGACATTTGAGATTCCATAGGATATCCTGCGTGGATACCAACTGTTAGTCCAGAGGTCTTGTGTCTTCTACATTGGTCTTCTGCCATATCTGCTGTCCCCATTCTGTTGGCCTCGTATGCAATCCAAAGAACTAAACAGCTTATTCTAGTGCATATTTTGTGAGCTCAGCAGCTCAATAGACTTTATGATTGGTTTTACTGGATCTCCACTGACTATAAAAGAAATTTTCACCCATAATACATGTGTATACATCAGCAATGCAAATCCCTACATTTAGATGTCTACAATCTGGAGAAAAATCCTAACCTAGAAGAGACATTCATCTGCCTAAGAGAAGACATTTATTGCTGCTTGGTACACTGTCTGGCCTATAGTGACTGCTCCAAAAAGGCACAAGTTTCCTGTAGGTTCTACAACTTATCTGCTGGCCTTGTGCAGTTGTCTGGGATACACTAGTGAATCTACACTTACAAGAGTTGTTTATCATTAAGTAATTGAATTGTGCACCATTTTTAAACAAACTTTTGGATAGTTAAAATAGGATAAGATTAAACTTAACCAAGGTGTTTTAAATGCGATTAAACTTAGCCATCATGAACAATAAAGGAATCTCAAATATTTACCAGTTATATATCCACAGGAAACAAATTACTCTAAGTGCTTTGCTGGTTTGAGACATTAAGAGTCAGATGTCATTTGGACTCTTGGAGAAATTTTAGATGCATTTGGATATCATTTCTGCTCCTGAGTTGACAGTTCAAAAGGGTACCTGTCCCCTGTAGGTCTTATATTGCGTGTTGTATAGAACTTCTATGTAGACAGCAACTGCCAATTACCTTAAGTTCTCAGGCTGAATTGCTTAAAGTATTTTACAATAAATTATTTCTGAGACTAATTTAGAACGTCTAGTGATAATAAGTGCAATGTCTGTTCAGTTAATTTTGACACGAATTTCACACAACATGCTGGCTTTCAATTAGCTGACAATGCATTTCTATAAACAGCTATCTCAGAAGTTGTATTTTGAGTTCACAAGCTAGATCCAGTGTTCACAGATTTTTTATATTTGAAGGTCAGGAGTGATTAGATCATCTCATCAGTTCTGTGTATCTCAAACCCATAGAATAATTTTGGGTTAACTTTTAGAATTTGTCTAAAGGTGTATCTTTTTAGAAATTTGTCTGATTTAATTTGAAACCAATAAGAAATAAAGAATTCTTCATTCCCCCTAGTACTTTATGCCACTTGTCTATCTACACTCTGAAATTTTGAATTTAATTTTAGTGATAACATAGCTCATTCTTAGTATTCCTTTCCTTTATAAACTAAAGAGCATTTTAAATTCGACCCTGTGAGTTTCTGTATATAGGCTAATCAAGGTCCTTTTTTACCCTTCAATTCTAGTCTGTCAATCTATAGATTCCATGGTTGAATATTTCAGGGTGTGATGAAGAATGGACAAGTGTTCATGAAGACGAAGAAGAACATGTTTGTTTCTTTCAAATTCTGTGGAGAAAACTCTAAGCAAAGACCCCTTTTCTCCAAAACATCGCTGACCATCCTAGGCACATAAGAATGCAATCAGTTTGGCAAAGGACCACTGTAGAGCTTCAAGCTAGTAGTCATCATCATTATATAGTGATGAAAAATACTGCGATAAAAGAGACTATTTTTATGATTCTGGTAACCTCTGCTTTATTTATCTAACTGCCAGTTTACCAGATTTCCTTCTTTGCTGAAGAATGGAATGTATGGCACAACGGGTTATTTCAGAATTGCATTTGACCATTATAAGCACTCGGTAAGAAGTATTGAATGTGTTATGGCTACACAAAATAACACTTAAAGCGTGAAGTATAAAATGCAGAATGTGCTTTAAAATCTATGAATATCTATATAATGCACAATTGCATACAAGTTTTATGAAAGCAAAAGACTTTTCTGAAGGAAACAAGTAAGATTTATTCTCCCACACCTACCTGTTCTTTAGACATTTGAAGAGAACAGAACTGTTCCCATGACTGGCAGCTAAAAGTTACTTTGTAAGAAAGAGTCACTTCATTCCAGATCCTCATATAAAAGTAATGCTAGAATGTGTTTCAGTAACATTTTATGGTCTGAAAACCACTGTTACAAAAATATAGCTGACAAGTCCATTTCCACCAGAACTTAGAGAAATCCAAATGCACTGCTTTAGAGACCTGATTGGGAAATGCTGAAGTAAGGGCCAGAAAGACCTAATGACCACTCGTCTTTAAAATATGACTTGATAACTCATAGCTAAGCTTCATCAGTAAAAGAATGTCTGTAGTTAAAGTTCTACTAAGCCCAGCTGTGAGAATACTGCTCAATTTACTCAGCTCACAGGATTGAAATCATTCAGACCATACCTATAAAGTTAGAAGAGGTATAAGCGTTAATTAAAAACTATGTGTACTTTTGTAATCAGCCCTCTGATTACCTTGTGGAATTGGTGGGTTTTCTTTGTTAGGTTGGTTGGTTAGTTAATTTTTTGTTTTGTTTTGTTTTGTTTTTTCTTGCTCGAAGAAATCAAGTACTAATAGTAGTGCTCACTGTTATCTTGTGGGAGATAACATACCTTTATGACTATGTAAAAGTTAAATATTAAGTTCTCTTTTCAATCTCTATTTCAATTCTCTATAAAAACATTTGAACTGCTAATTAAGCTAAAAGACTATTTTAGTATTTATAACCTTTCCTACATTCATATTCCTGTACTTGGTGATAAAGACTTCTTGTATAACCAGATGATCTACACCCACTCTCTTCAAGAAAGCAGATAAGCTTTTTCATGTCAAAACATTTAGTTATGAAGCTGATCATGTTGCTTAAGTAAATCTTTTAAACAGTAATACATATATATATATTTATCTTGAAAAGGAAACTCTTACACATAAAATAGGAAACAGGCATGTAATTTAAGGAAAAAAGTAGCTTGGCAGTTCAAGGTAGTTAATGAGCTTCTTAAACTCTCTAATGAGGAAAATGACTACAGTACCCAAAAGAAAAAATATCTTTTGTGTGCTAGAAAATTATGACAGATAATGAAATGTTGTTTCTAAAACATAAGCAATTAGCAATTTTGGTTTCAATTCTGTTCATGGTTTTGCACTTCCCCACAGTTAACAAAATAAAAATATGAAATTAATATGCATAACAGATCTGGGCAGAAAATAGTGTTCTTTTTGCCCATTAGAATGTGTTTTTTTCTTTTTTTTTCATGTTTTTTCCTTTTTTTTTTTTTGTTGCATTTTTTGCATTTGCAATTTCATGTAGATACTTGAACAAAAAATAAATGGAGTAAACATAGAATTTCCCCTAAGAATTTACGTATTATGTTTATGTGAAAGTAAGATGAGGATTTTTTCTTTCCCTTAAGGTAACTGAACCAAAGATCTGGGGACATCTTAAATTCAGGAATGCCTTATTTTATGTAGTGCAGAAGAGCCCGTGGGTAAGAAACATGCCAGAAGCTGATTCCTGATACATTTTCTACTCACTTACAAATTTGTGCGATGGTCTGAAATTGAGAGAATTGTTAGGATTTTTGGCAGGTCTGTGAGTACCTTCCATCTTGTAAATGAATTTTGAAATGGCAGATCATTTGGAGATGAGAGATAAGAATGAAAAAGTGAATGAAGGATTACCATCAGATATAAGGATTTACAGGATTTACTTACACTGCAGATTTTAGATTTTTTTGACATTTTGTGTAGAGCTTCCCAAACAATTTTAAAATGACCAGATAGGCTACTGGCATCATTAAGACATGAACAAACAGATCTCAATATGGAATAACTTACATTGCAAAATGCTGAAGCTGCACCATTGGATCTACCCACAAAATGAAATCACAAGGCTTCCACATACAACCAAACATATGACCTATAAAATTAAGGACAGAATATATAGCCTTATACTGTTTCCCTACCATGATTTATTTTAACCTAGATAGTCTTTTATACATGCATATACTGGAAAGCAAGTTTAATCATTATGCTCTTTTAACACTACTGAAATTGAGTGAATTCCCCCAGCCTTAACCTGGCGGTGTGGGCAAGGCACATGTTAGGAAGACAAAGAGTGGTATAATAGGAAGACTTTAACTGTGTGAGAAGACTGATTGTTCTACATCTATACTGCAGTGTGAGAAGACTGATTGTTCTACATCTATACTGCAGCCTATTTTCATAAGAAACTAGTGTACAACTCTGCAAATAGAATATTTTCTGGAACACTTTGTAAATAAATATGTACTTAATATATATGTAAATATGGGTATTTACTTACTCCTCGAAATATTCTACCTCTCTTGAAAAGAGTACCAATGTGATAAAGACTGTAGTGTCCAATGTCTTCTTAATATTTTAAGGAATACATAATTTGATTAAATATTTAATCAAAGAAGGATGTATTTTTTTCAGCTTAGCCAAAATCAATGAAATAGTAGAATACTATTATCTTAACTAGTAAATTACATATTAGTTTAAACTGAAGTCTGGGGAGTAAAGATGAAAAGCAAATATTTATTAAATTTGTCATGCAGTTGTAAATATTAAAAGAATAAAAGTGTTTTATCTTTTGGGTTTATTTTTTGAGATTAAAGTAATATTTGTCATGATTAAATTTCACAGTGGCACACAGTGGTCCTCTGTTCTGAAAGATGTTGTCCTACAATGGGAAGAAAATCTAAGAGGTAACCTTTAGCATAGTGACCTTGTTTACTACCCAAAGATTCTTCCCTTAGTTGTAGTAATCAGAAGTTGCGCATTTATAATAAGAACTGTAGATAAGAGTTTACATAAGAAGTCAGAATCACAGAAAATAGTAAAATCAGGTGGTCATGCAAATGTCTTAATATAAGAAAACAAAAACAGTGGTAACTTCATTACAAGTCTATCATATCTATATAACATCGATGGTTAAAGGAGAAACCTTTAGCCATTAAGCCTAAATCCCACCCAGTGTCTGTGAATTGTTTTTTAATGACAGCAAAAATTTGGATGTAGTTGGTATGTCTTGCTAAAGTCAGTTTCTGTCACAGGAATGGTTTAGAGACTGATAATTTAATGTAAAGGATTTTAGGACATTTTTTAAGATGTGCTAGAGAGCTCATATACCAAAAGCTTTATCCTACGAATCCAAATCTTTATCAAACTGAACAGCAGAACATTTATCATGTTCTGTCACTCACACAGATGTTTCTTTCAAGCAGAGTGAAAATCTGTTTTGGTACTTTTTCCTTCATTTCATGTGAAATAAATATATATGGGTAGATGTATGTGTGTTTGCATGCATGTTTATGTATGTCTATGTGAGAGTTTCCTTCCTCAGTACTGCAGTGTGCAGTCAATTGACTAATTTGACTACAATTACATGTATGTATAATGTTTACTCAGTACATAAATCATGAGATCATGAGAAGTCTAACAGCTTTCAGAGCTTTTTATTTCTCTTGACTAGTCTCAGGTAGAGACATCTTAGGGAAACAAAATTGATTTTGACAAAGATGTTTTAAAAGAAAAAAAAAAAAAAGCATTAAAAAAATATCAACCAGATTTACACGTCAATATATATGTATAGGAATATAGATTCAGAGACGGGTCTGCATTTGGGAACATAAAATAACATAAAATATTGTTTAATATTTTTTTCAAGACATAGCAGATGACATACAGATTTTTTCTTTCCTTCAATTTTTTGATTAATTATTAATATTCACATTGGGAAAAAATGGAACTGTATAGGGAAGAAAACTTGGATATAAATGTATTGGTTTTAACCTATCTTAAGTTTAGCAAACAAGAAAAAAGAAGAAAAAGAAAACATTCGGACAGAGCGATCTTCTCCTACTAACTTAATTAACCTAATTTTTAGTGAATTGATATGGAAGAAGTCAAATTTTATTTCTGTAGATAGAATATTGCCTACATTTTAGGTATCCTTCTGCTCCTCATGACTTTAAAAGTGCAACTGTAAACAGCAGCTACAACACACTGTAGCATGATTATTTTGATTCATGAACAGAAAACAAATGTCCTGCTTTGAAATTCTTTTAATTCCCTACTGCTTGTTTCTGTTATTGTAGTGTTCCAGTCATCCACTGCTGCTGCAATATGATCATCATAAATATATATAACAATCACAGTAGTCTATGCCTGGCTTCTAGTTAAAACTCATCTAAAGAAGAAAATAAAATAAGGATGCAATCATATGGTTTGTTGGTTTTGTTTGTTTGTTTGTTTCAATTTGAAACTCAGACTTATCTGCTTTCAGGTTAAATTGGAAACTACCATCATTTTCCAGTTGAAAATGGGTCAATATTAGGTATTTCTATACATTAACTTATGCCTTCTAAATATATATATGTATATATGTTACACAGAGAAGTGTAGATGCAGTGATTAAATATGTCCCCAGGAGTTTAACTCCCTCTGAATTAATTATACTTAATACTGAAGAACAAAGTCTTCTGAATGACATCCTGGATGAATTTTAAAGGTGGTGACTTCCGATGGCAAGACAAAATATTCACACTGCCTGCTAGCTGCTATGAAAAGAATGACTAGCCATTGTTTTTTTGCAGCCAGGTGGGGAACCTCAAAGAAAAGTTCCAGTGGTAAGATTGCTATCTACCAAAGTGAGGTCTGCACATGCATGGTTTTACTCTAAACAATGTCATGGAAAGTTTCATGGCTGGCTTTGGTGGGAGCAAAAGGTAGACCAGTGCTGAACGTGTAAGAGAATGACAACTTTTATACAATCATTGCGTAAGTTAAAAAAGGATTTAAAATGAAGCCATTTAAGATCAACAGCACTTCATGCTCATTCTTCACCACTCCAAAGAACTACAAAGATGTACACAGAAAACTACAGAAAACAGATGTACACTTACTGTAATGGAAATTGATAACAAAATATCCAAAACAAGTGTCATAAGATAATTCACAAGGCTGCTCCACTACTTCTGTTGCTTCTACCATGAAAGCTTTCTATAGAGGAGTTAGAAACTCTAGTAGGAATCTTCCTATGCATTCATAATATTTTTTAAAAAGAAAGGTCCATAGATAGAGTTTCTACTTTTCATAGTTTATAGTCAATAGTTTCAAAGCTGAAAATGGTGGAATTATTGGTATAATAATTTATTAATATATCAGTCTTTTCTGCCTTCGGTTTATTGAATATAGGGGCCACGAAGAAAACCTTTGTTTTGAAAACACTCTTAACAGGACTTTGTGGAAGGACTGAAGCCAAACATTTGCTGGTCAACCTCCATGGAAGCTGAATCTCTTTCCACTTTATGAAGACTGAGAAACATGTACGTTGTAAATTTTGGAGATGAAATGGGGGAAAAAAAAATAAAACAAAACTTCTTTTTCATTTTCCATTGACTGTTGAAGGAAGACACTTCTCAACTGAAAAAAAAAAAAAAAAAAGAAAGAAAAAAAGAAAAAAACAAACAAACACCACTGTCCAGGGCTGGATTTATACTGTTCTGAATAAAATCACAATTACTAGTTATTCCTACCCCTAGAGTAGTGATTAAACTAAGTACGATAAACATTTGTGATGTTGAAGTATGCATCAAGACTGGTCACCTTTAGAATCAATAGACAGATAAAAGATGACATTTCAATGTGCACTTTTACTCATTTTAAACTGTAAATGCAAATAGGTCACATAAATGCTATTCCAAAGGTGTAATTTCTCTCCACTAAATTTAAATGGAGTTTATAGTAGTGACCTCAGATATAGGTAATAACACACTACAGCTTGCAGTTAGGTAAAATTAGTCCCCTCCTCTGACTCCAGAATTTTACTATATCCACCATTTGTTGTGCTCGAAAACTATTCATTCATGCTCATTTTTGTGGATAAGGCCTCCTCAACACTAATAACATTTTTCTCTGACTATGAACTGACAGAAATGCATTACATGGCTATATGTAAATGTTATACAGAAACCGTTTTGAGGGTATTTCACTCCCACAAACTGAATTAAGGATATAGCCTCAAAAGACTACAAAACATAAGAGAAATGATAGATATGCTGGAAGCATGATGGTGATGATGCAAATCTTACAATTGCAAGTAAAATGTTGAAATGTATTTCTTACAATGACATTTGCTCATATTAGCAATAGTGACATTGGGAAGAATTACAAGTGAATGATTAAAACTGCAAATCACCCAGGAGTTGTTTTTGTAGACTCTTCTTTGAAGAGCAAACTAAATTTAAAATAAATAAATAAAAATTAATTAATTAATTAATTAACTAAATAACTTTAAAATTGAAAAATAAATTTAAAATAAATAAATCTTTTTTTCCACATCTAGTTATTCTTCATCAGTTTTTCTTCATTAGTTTTTCTTCATTAGTTCCTTTTCTTTTTTCTTTTCTTTTCTTTTCTTTTCTTTTCTTTTCCTTTTCTTTCTTTTCTTTCTTT
>NC_049169.1:168497562-168576529 GCF_009769625.2 Cygnus olor | reverse complement strand
CTTCCTTCCCTTCCCGGACCTTCCCTTCCCCTCCTTCCCTTTCCCTTCCCTTCCCTTCCCCCTCCCCTTCCCTTCCCTTCCCTTCCCTTCCCTTCCCTTCCCTTCCCTTCCCTTCCCTTCCCTTCCTCTCCCTTCCCTTCCTTCCCTTCCCTTCCCTTCCCTTCCCTTCCCTTCCCTTCCCTTCCCTTCCCTTCCCTTCCCTTCCCTTCCCTTCCCTTCCCTTCCCTTTCCCTTTTTTTTCCTTCCCTTTCCCTTTCCCTTTTTCCTTTCCCTTTTTCCTTTTTCTCTTCTCTTCTCTTCCCTTCTCTTAAGATAGTAAACCCTGCACAAATAATATGTATTTATATATAGTACACTTTATACATATTTATATGTATGTATTGTATATCCATACATATATATATACACATGCACATACATATATTTGGCACGCCTTCCCACACTGTAGCAGTGATTAACCTCCACAACTACTACTAGCATTATGCTGGAAACTTCAAATAGTGCTAGTAAACATGAGTGTTTTTGCATTATAAGATTATTATAAGGAGGTTTTATAATTGTATATGTAGTCTATGCTCAACTCTAGTCAAAGATACATGTGTTTTAAATGTCGAAAATGTTTCACTTACAGAAAATGAAAAAAAAAATTATTAGATATCAAAGGCTAAATATTTATTTAGATGAATTTGAGCCTTGGATTTTTATTTATGTATTTATTTTTAATTGTTTTTCTCTCTTGCTGTCAAATACTTCCCAGAAAACTCTTGTTCCTCAGCGTGCAGCATATGGCTGGTTCTTTGCCAACCTGTTAGGAATGTTCCCTTTCCCCCATGGTAAATCCTGTCTTAATGCTCCTGCTGCAGCTCCCAGTCTGTTGGAAGCCTTGTCTAGCTCCAAATCCAATATTTAAACTGAACAGAATGGCAAGCTGCTGCAGAACCACTACGCTGATACGTAGATATGCATATCTCATGAGATTATGAGAACTCAACCCATGTAGCTGTTATTTTGAAAAGACAAATATACAATACCATTTGAACATGCTAGTGAAAGCTGAAGCGTATTAGAGAAGTGTTTTAACAGAGTTATAACTTGGAAGTTTATACAACATGTGGGCAGTGACATTGAATTTGTAAGCTTGTTGCTGCACTTGGTTGTCTTTAATTTAAATTATCATTATTCCCATGGGGATATCCTTGTTTCACAAGCCCCATCCACACAATAACTAAAATCAGGGAGCCGTATGAAAGGTTAAGCAAAAGACAAATGGATTTCTCCATTACCGTTCCAAGGATGCATGATAAGGAAAAATCTACACACTCCAAAAATCTACACACTCCAACCACAGAGTAATCAATACTGAATATGCAGACTACTGCAGAGTTTATAGAATATAAAGAGAAGTTCAGTTTTAAAACCCTTTCTTACTGTAATAGCTACCTTTCAATAAATAAAGAAATAAATTGTGGTGGTGGTGGTTTAAGATTAGATTATCTGATCTGCTTTCAGACTTTGTATGATCACATTTGAGCTGCCTGAGTTAGTGAAGGTTCATTAAGACACAGGAAATGCAACACATAAAATATGAGCAATGTTTCCTTAAGATGTCAGTTTTACTTAATAACTAATTCCCTAATTTAGGAAAAAATAAAACTAAGCAGAATTTGATTTTCTAAACCATATAAACATTTTGTGAGAATGATTTAATTAGCATAATTATGAGCACCAACTGTTTTTAGTATGTGAGAATGGACAGCTATCTGATTTAGGAATATGTTTCTATTAAACTGCTATGCAGATTAGATAAGCAATTGCATAGCTGGGGATAAAGTTGTGTCATGCTTAGAGTAGTGGAAATAGTGAAATAGCATTACAGTTATGCTTGAATTATAATAGGATAAAGGAAAAGAACCTCATCTGAGCTGTTAAAAAATATCAGCCCCTAAAACTTAAAGAAGGCATTAGGGTATTGAAGGGCTTACCAGCTCTCACTTTCAGTATCTAGGAATCAAAGTATTTATTTATAGGTATGTTCAGAAGTATTTTATTCATACCTATACAAAAGAGTTAAATTTCTGCTCATATCTACAACTACATGTGTGGCCCTGAAATTTGATCTGTTAGTCATTATTTACGCCACATCTTGAAAAGCAGACTTTGTATTAAATTACATAGAAAAAATAAAATAAAATAAAAAATAATAAAAAATAAAAAATAAAAAATAAAAAAGAAAAAAGAAAAAAGAAAAAGAACAATCCTATTCATTTAACACATTACAGATAGTTTATTCACTCAGGGCACAGAAGACAAATTTTAATCTTAAAACAGTTCACATCCATGACACGATTCTTCTGTAAAGAGAATCTTACTTACCAAATTGTTGTGCTTTGTGCACACACACAGAGACAGACAGACACACACACAAAAAAAAAAAAAAAAAAAAAAAAAAAAAAAAAGAGAGAGAGAGAAAGCTTATATTCTTTTGCTACTGATGGTATTTCTCCACTTTAAAATTAGATAGTCAAAAGAACAGGAATTTAAAACCAGGCTATTGCCCTAAAATGTGTTCTACTGTACAGTTGGTTAAAATAAATAAATGAATGGATGAATGAATGAATGAAAGAACGAATGAATGAATGAATAAAAAACTCAGCCACATATGAACAGCATATAATAAATAGCCAGAAATTATACATAGTCATAATACATTTTCTATCCATATATTCAAAATAATGCAGATATACAAAAACATCTGAAAAAATAAACAGAACCTTTTTTTTTTTTTTTTTTTTTTTTTTTTTTTTTGTGTGTGTTAGGATAATATGGTTGGAAGGGACCTACAAAGATCATACAGTTGGACTGCAACTGTTCGTTCTCTGAACTTTGTTTACAATCAGTGCTTACTGGAAGACTGGTGATCTGCCCCTGAAATAGTTCTGCACTGCTGTATGAAACAGACGTGTGGCTTTGTCATTTGCTCTGCATTTCCTGAGGTTGTCAGCTTATGTGAGTTTTCTTTTTTGTTTTGGCTCCCTCACACCATCTTTTTAAAATGTGCATTACTTATTTAGAACTTTTTAAAAATGCATGTCGCTGAGTTGCAAAACTGCTCCAAGTTCAGAGATATGAAAATTCAAACCACAGAATAAATTGTAAGCCTCAAGTATCTTCAACAACTTGTAGAATCCTAGGCAACCTAGGGACATAAACTGATTAAAGCTTAGTTCTATACAATAAACATGGGAGAAAAAGGATTTATTCCCACTGTGAATACTGTGTGTGATATCAGCAGGTTCTGTGATAATGCTAAGTACATGGAAGAGAAAGAGAGGAGTGCAGTGAAACTGCAGATTTCACTCTTTTTCATTATTTTTAGCCAAGCTGAGAGCAGAAACCCAACTGTATCTACTTAAAAGGAAGTTAAAGGTGTCAGTGCTGAGCTAGGCTATCTAAGCCACCCTGGGGATCTTTTTCTTCAGATCAATCTTGAATGGAGAAGAGTTAAAACTGCAGAGTTAAAACTGCAAATCACATTTTGGTTCCTCCTTATTTTATACAATACTGACATAAACTAAAATTAAGCAGCATTATAGTTAATAAGATTGTACAAAATAATGAATGATGCATGGATAAGGTGGTAGGCATTTCAAAAACAAGTGAAAAATGCAGCAAAGCACTTAGGTTTCTAAAATGCCCTGTGGATAAGAAAGTTCAAGAACACTATGCAGGCATGTACTGTCTATCCTACTAAGGTATCTCTGACCCCTATCATGCGTCAAGTCTAAAATTTAGAATTCTCTTCCATATAAAGTTATATAATAGTAAATCCCTATGGCATCCGGCTGTCTGTAGCGCAATTAGATCAGCATCTGTTTCTGTGAAAAGTTATAGAATAGTATTCCCTTCATATAGCTTGCTGGAAAAGTCCCATTATATAGCCAAACTTAGAGCATGTTTCACCTACTCAGGTTATTGGTCGAAAAGGAAAAATCTCATCATATCACGTTAATAACAAGATGGAAATGAAAGCATTTTCACAAGAAATTAGAGGTTTAAGTATGCCTCACCCTAAGATGATTTTGATTTTCCAGAGATAATGAAAGGCTCAGTCTTGAGACTACTCTGCATAGAACTTGTCCTCACAAGTTTTCTGGAGACTAAGCCACTGGACCATCAGAAATAAGTCCAGCAGAAGAAGTAAACTAACTAACCCAGTTCTGAGTGTTTACTCAGCTAGAATGGCAAACGGAAGCTGGAAATGGGCAAAAGAGTATTTTGTTCTTTGAAATATTGCTGGATTTTTCTTCACTAATTTTCTAACAATATTGAAAAAGTACACTCAGACACACACTTGTTAATCATTGTTGATCTTACTAATTAGCCATCATCAAAGAAGTGGATATCACCCATTTTACATTGAAGCCTAACAGGTCAAGCCAGGCAGGTCTCCCAGAGAGCTAACTCTTGTACTAGACAACCAGTTTTCCCTTCCATTATACACAAAAGCATAAAGTATTAAAGTCTTTTTTTTTTTTTTTTCCTATTTTATCCAAATGAATCCATAAGTAGTTAAATTCCAAGCAATTTTCATTAGTTTATGTATAGACCTTGAAAATTTTCATTACTTAAACATGTCTGATGATCATTATGAAAGATCTTTACAATGGGATTTTAGGTGCATATTCAATTGTATGTATTTTAAGAAAAATATGTCACCTTATATATTCCAATATGGTCAAAACACACTAAATAATTACTCCATACACACACACACACACAAAAAGCCCGGTTCTAAAATCTACTGACTAAAATTTCCGAGTTCATGGATAGTTTTAAAATATATATATATATATTTCTGTTATTTTTATATGTTACCTGTGATTCAAGTCTCATTGATGGAATCACAGAAAATCTGCTAACTAGATTTATACCTCTTTCTCATAGTGGAAAGCATTATATCTTAGATTTTTATAGATTTTTTTTTTTTTTTAGATTTTATAGATTTTTTATATATCTTACATTTTTATAAATCTATCTTTTTCACATTCCCAGGTTCCCTGAAGATTGTTAAACTTATCTTTCATTTTGTATTTGAAATATACATACGCAAATATTTTAAAAATTCCAAAGCTGAGAAGAACAAATATAGAATTTCCATACATATATACTTACTATATGTACTGCATATATACGTGTTTACTGTATGCACTATCATATATGACCATGCATATATTATATCCATGCATTATATTTATCTAAAGTTAGGTTTGTTTTATATGTTTGAGATCACACAATGATTTTTATAACAAAAGGAAAAATATTTTCTTTTAAAATGTAGGCCAGAGGAGTTCCCTTCTCCTTCTTTGGTTTGAATAAACCATGCAATCAGGCATTTAATGGCCTCCTCAGTCAAATCAGATTTCAAACTCACAGGACAGTGTACCCAAAGATTATCCTAACTGTAAGGCTCTAAATTATTCTGGGTTATTATTATTTAGTGTGGTTCCTAGTGAAGCTATGTAATTGTCCATTAAAATATCTTGAAATGAATTTGATGTTTGGAGAAAGTGAAAATATATTTTTTTTTAAGTTAAAAAAAAAAAAAAGCCACTATGATTGTCTAATTCAGTTTCTCGGGACTTCAGGACTTAGCAGGGTGGATATGCTCTCTCCTTTTGGGCAGCTTCATTATTCTAACCAATACTTCATTATTCTAACCCAACTTTAGATGTCTGATTAGAACTTTTCAGGACCTTGTTTTTGGACACTATTTACATTCTATCTAAGTTTCATTTCAACACTTAACTTAACACTTAACATGTAACTATCGTTACGATCAATTGTGTTTCCTAGAGTGAAACATTGTGTTAACAATGAGAGTTGAGTTAAACATTGTGTTAAACATTGGCTTTGAAAGTGACATGACCATACTGCAGTAAGGGTTATAATTTCATCCTAAACATTTTAACACAGAGAAAGTAATTGTGTGAGATGTACAGTAGTGTTTCAAAGTTATGCAGGTCTTAAGGAAATTAATTTAGCATAGGTCACATGCAGTTTAACACAAGAAATTACAGTTTAATTTTCAAATCTGAGTTTCATATCAGATTCAAATATGAATTTTCTGTTTTTCTTATGTGATGATCTTTCTTCTCTATAAAATAAAATAAATAAGTAAATAAGCAAACAGGCATGCCATGCATATGCATTTAATTTAAATTGAAATGGAAACAGATACATTCAAGACACTTAGTTTACCACCACCAGAATAGTTTAAGAGTTAGAATTTTATCTTGATGATGTCAAGTACCAAAAAAAAAATATGCATCAGAAATCCCTCTGAGAAGAATGGCAAGCTTAAAATATTGTCGCATTTCCTTACCTACATTTGTACAAGGATGATAGGTTAGATTCCTAAGAGAAAATAATCAATTCTTTTTTTCTGCATTATTTTTTTTTTTTCCTTTTGGAGAGACAAAGTGAAATTATGTAGATCTAGGTGTAGATTTACATAGGTACAGGTGCATGCACTGGTATAGATACAATTACAGATGATATAGTTGACGTAGAGATAAACATATATGTTATAGATAGATATGGATATATTTCTGGAAATGTGCTTGCATTTTGAACTTTTTATTGAAAAGTTTTGAGATAGAATTGAATGGTGTTTGGAACCTGGCCAAGAGTGCAGATATTGTAGTCTTCTATGCCCAACATACAGGGAGTATCTTTTACAGCTAATAGCTGTCTATGTCATTAAGTTTAGCAATGTAATTAGAAATGTAACCGATTTTAAAATTGGTTCTCTCAAGGAAAGTATTTGTTGTTTTCAAAAGAAGATAAATTCAGAAATAATTTCTGAGTGGGTATTTATTTATTTTTAATTCAGTCATTACTTTGGCTTGACAAAATCACTATATGCTGTAAATAAGAAACCATACTTTTTTTGTTGTTTCTTCATCTAGATTTGGTGATGTCACAAATATAACAAAGAAAATGTGAGTAATATAATTCAATTTATTCTCTGTTCTGAAAATCTAATATAAACGTATAACTTAATCATTAATGTCTGTAGCTATGGCAACAATATTGACAAAAAAAAATATTAAAATCCTTAATCTCACTCACAATTATCTTGCTTATCATAGCTCTTGCAATCTTACTTATCAGCTTCTAACACATTTTCAGAGTGAATTGACTCCTGCTGAAGAGACTTTGAATTGTGACAGCCTATTTCACCTGAAAATTGCAGCAAAGTTACACTAAGACCAATTCTGTGACTTTGTGCACTACAATTTAAAGTATACATTTTTGTGGTAATACAGATTTATCCAATCATTTAAATGATGATGATTTCATTACAGTTTAGTTTAGTTCCAAATCTCCTCTTACACATGGAATTATACTATTAGCCACAGATAATAAATTGACTGTGAGATACAGGTATAAAAATAGGTAGATACACATTGAAAACTAGGTAAATATACTGTCTTGAACTAATATATATATATACTCTCTCTCTCTCTATATATATATATATATACAAAGTATAGCTGGAAAATCAAACAAGTTCAAGCCAAAAATGAAAGAAAGTATTCTTAGATCTTACTCTATATTTAGTAATAAATTCTAAGCAAAACCAATTCGAAGCTATCCCATAAAATGCAAGGACAGTTTGCCTTTCCCAGACTTCAATTTATCTTATATAACCATTTTTTTTAGGGAATATAGGCAAATATGTTGTAAACAATTGTATACTAAACGACTCTCTTTCAGATGTTTATAACTTTATTTTTCCTTTAGCACTTGGTCAGTAAACTACACTGACACCAGAATTTGATTCTTACTTCACTTATCATGGCTAGCTAGAAACAAATAAACAAAATATATCAAAACTCCTACAGATTTTGGGATTGATGAATCCACTTGCTGCAGTTCTTGCACTTTGGTTATGCATCTCAATCTTTGCAAAGTGTTTTTTGCAATTTTATTTTGCTACAGATTAGCTTTGCTCAAAAATGTAGCATCCTGCTATTGTAAAATGACTTAACACGTCAGAATGCACTCAGTAAAACAACTGGGAAGCCTATTTGATCTTTAGAAGTGGTTGCAAGTTTGCCTACATCAGAAATGTCTGTCTTCTACACTTGCTATTTGGTTGAAAAGTGTGTGGTGCCTTAACAAATGTGTTTTCTATAAGTAACAGCAATATTATTTCAATTTAGTTGTGAGCCTGAAATTGTTGTGACTCATTTATTACTCAAAAGGCAGAACAATGTGCTGAAAATATGGACTTGCCCAGCACTGAATTTGTAGAAACAACAAGGAAAAGAAGAATACTACAAAAGTGGACTAGAAACTTGGAGAAACAGATCTAATAAAGGATGTATAGGGAACAATGGTTTATAAAGAAAGAAAATATGAGAAGGTAGAGAGGAAGAAATATACATAACAGGATGCAGGAAAATATAATGCAGAAGAGTAATTATGTCACAAATGACGTCACAGAATTCAGCAAGGATACTGTCATAAATGATGTCACAGAATTCAGCAAGGATACATATACAATATCTCATACTATCCTTATAGAAGAAGTGGTGAGGTATGAACTGGATAAATGTAAAATAATGTGAGCAGAAAACTGGATAGACCATTGTGCTCAAAGTGTGGTGATCATTACTATAACATCTAATAGAAGCCTTGATAGTAACTAGTGTTTCTCCTCAGGGATCAGTACTTGAGCCATCACTGATTAATGATTTACTAAAAGCTTCAGTGACAGCATGGAGTGCAATCTGAACAAGTTTGAAGACAATAACATGAGGAAGAGCGGTCAGTATGCTGCAGGGGGAGGGAGGAAGGACTGTCAGACAGACTGTACAACAGGCTGGAAAAAAAGACTGGCAGAAATCTCATGAAGTTCAGCAAAGGGAAATGCAAAATTCTGCATGTGTGATGTTGGCAGTAATTCCATGCACCGGTACAGGCTAAGGACTGACTGTATAGAAAGCAGCTTGTCAGAAGGGGACCTCAAGGCTCTGGAGGACAAGCTGAAACCGTGGGCCAACAATGCATTCTTGTGGTAAAGGAGGTTATCTACATCTTGGGTGCACTGGTGAGATGGCAGCCAGAAAGCTTAAGGACATTATTTAACCCTCTATTTAGCACTTTTCAGGCTGCATCTGGAGTGTTGCACCTACTTTTGAAATCCCCTGCAGGAGAAGGAAAGACACTGTCATACTGGACTGAGTCCAGCAGAGAGCCACCAAATGCTGAGGGGACTGGAAAGCATGAAGCACAAGGAAAGGCTAAGTGAACCAGCTTTTGTTCTGACTTAAGCTGAGAAAGGTAAAGGGAGATATTAATATCTATACCTAACAGCAGGCTTAGAGAAATGGACCCAGAATCTTCTCAAAGTTGCCCAAAACAGGATAAGAAGGTAATGGTTACAACACAGGTTATTCTCACTTGATACAGACAAAAAGAGTTACCATGAGTAGGTGTAAAATATTGGAAAGGATTTCTCAGAGAGGCGTGGAATCCCAGTCCCCTGCTGCCAACACTTTGCCACACACAGCCAATATAACATTGCTCAAGATGATTTCCAGAAGTCCCTTCCAACATAAATTACTATGTAATTTTGTGATCCTGTGCGAATGGTAGGAAAATGGAAAGATAAAAGAAAGGGAATTTTGCGCACAGCAATAATACCTTTATGGTACAGGTAAGGGAACATTGACATAGAGGAGGGAAAGAAAAAAGGAACAGCTGTTCATCATACTTGTGTCTGTACATATGGGAATTCCACAACTATTCTTATTTTGGAGAAATGACTAGAATTTCTTTGGATTTCTACGCTTGCACTGAAATAATATGTTTTTTGTTGTTGTTGTTAGCTTGTTTTTTTTAAAAAAAAACAAAACACACATGGAATATTTGGAACTGTGATATTTGAGCATTTTTGCCTGGCAATGTTGATAACTTGTAAAGAAGTCTTCACTAACTTGAAAGGGTGGTCTGAAGTATTGATTACTACATTAAATATGCAAATAGAGAGCACTATCTTTCATCATGATAATTCAATGAGGAAAAATATGTGTGTAGAGATATATGTACATTGTACTTTAAAATACTCAGTACCTTTTTGCTGAATTATTACAATTTCAGTGATAATCTGTGCCACAGGAGACCATAACAGTACAATGTAAATCTTTTCATAAACAGAAATATAGTAACAAAGAAAAAAATAAAGCCTAAGTGAATACCACTGCAGAATAATTTCTTGTTTGATATGCCAGTATTGTGACTTGATCTTTGTAAAAAAAAAATAAAATTAAATGCTATTAATCTAAAGTTTAAGTATCCATTTCCAGATTACACAGAAAGCATGTTTTTCATAAAGCAAGTAATAGCAGTGCTCTTCTTTAGTTTACCTTTAGTCACTACTATGAGTCTCATTTTCAAACTGCCCTCCAGGGAAATACCCACAGACTTGTCATCTGGGCTAGGAGTGCAATTATATGTACTGAGAAACATTTTTCATGCCTGCCATTCAACTCTTGAAAAGAAACACTTCCACATATTATGTCACAAACATTACACTCGCTGTAAATAATCCCCTTGCACTTCCAATCTGTACAGAAAGAGATGACTATTTGCAGTTCTTCATGTTGTGATTTAAACTGAAATAATGTCCAAACAACCTAAGAAGTGCTTAGCTCTTTAATCTAGTTTGAATGCATTGTGTAACACTGAAATTAATCTTTATACATTTTTATTACAAACTATCATAATCAGAGCAAGTTTTTTAATGTTATACTTTAGTATTATTCGGGCTATATGACCACAGAAATATTGAAAGCAGTGTTAAATATATAATATCACTGTCAGTGCAATTCTGTTATTTGCTGAATTTAAGGGTCCTATATATTTTTTCTAATCAGTTGAATATATTCATATATTAATGGATTTGACTTATTGAGTTTTTAATTGACAAAAAGGCTATCTATGTAAGTACAGATGTGTACAGCTGTAACATAGAGGTGTTTTATGAGTTTAGCTCTTAAAAAAAGATAGAAAACTGCCACCACCCTTTATTGGAAATGGATGTCAAATGTTTCAAGCATAGTGTTTCCTAATATTCTGTTCACACTGCCAGAAGTGGTAAAGATTTTATTACGATCATTCAAAGAATGCAGGGTAATTCTGTAACACTGACTCTTCATAGAGAATCATTGCTTTCCCATTGTTCCCTCTATCCCCGAAAAAAATACATTATAGTTTCTCCTATACTTATTTGTACATGCAATATCACTGTCTAGATTGGGTTGGTTGCATTCCATGACTCTGTTTTTTCTTTGAAAGCAGATTCCATTCTTTCCTTCTTTCTTTCCTAAAAAACAAGGCACAAAGCAGTATAGTCCATTTATAGGTCTTGCTCTAATACAGAGCTAAAATATTTATTATAAAGGATGAAACGTCCATCACTCTTTTTCTTTATTTTACAATTGAAAATAAAAACATACAAACCTACCTTTCCCGACTTCTATTTTATCCTCATTACTCTCTTCCTTCCTTTTTTCTTCCTTTTTTTTTTTTTTTGTGTGTGTGTGTGTGTGTGTGTGTGTGTTACACAAGTAACTCAAAATACACTACTTCTCTGTGCCTTAGCTTCCACTTCTCAATTTTGTATTCTAACGGTTGTACTGTTGCTTAGTCTGACCCTGGCAGACGCAAAGTCACATTTCATGAACCTTCAAAAATACACAACAGGTTTTTACACAGTGCCAGATGTCTCCTTTCATTCAACTTAAACTACGCTTATCAGAAACTGTGGGAAATTCTAGGTCAGTTAGGACTGCAAAGCAGCAGGAGATGGTTAAAATATTCTGCTACCAATTTAGAGTAATTAGAGTTACCCTAACATACATTACTGAATTTACAGGTGGAGAATTGAGTTGCATTATTTTTTAGCTTTCAACAGTCTTTGTCCTTTCTTTGATATCTGTTTTCTTCTTCATTATACTAATCATTAAACTTGATATTATTTACAGTATTTGTGGTCTTAAGGCCTGTGTTTTAAACTTTTCTCCAGATTATTATGTGTAGGAACTTACAGCTGCTTCACCTCAGTGCTTCATTTTTATCACACCTCTAGCAAAAATATGAAAGACAGTGAGGTTGGCATGCAATATATTTTAGATGTAAGTTTTTTTTCAATACATACATAATATACCTCTAGGACTTGAGATAAGCTTCACATAAACTTAAGATAAGCATAAATATATATATATTTAAAATATATGTATTAAAAAAAAAGGTTTCACTGAATTATTTATATTTGTATGTGTAATGCAATACAAAACAAATGCTAGAAAATACCATTTCTACTAGTAACATAAAAAAATAAAAAATAAAAACAAACAAACAAAAACTTTTGCCTCTACCTTCTGAAAAAGTGGAATGTAAAAGAAGTATTACAAATGCTATCATGAACCAATACAAAGATTCATATAATTAACAGGAATGTCTTGTTATGATGTAATTAGACAAAATGTCTGTAACAGGTTTAAGCTTCAATTCTTAAATCAACCTTTAACTATCTGACTGATAAAACACAAATGTTTCTGTTTGCCTCATTTTGCCTATATGCCTATACCACAGAATGGCTTTAATAAAACACACCATTCATACACAAACACACAAAACCTCCTTATTTCCTTCCTTCTCCTTATTCTCTATTTCTCTTTCTCTCCACACTGAAGGGAAAAAAAAAAAAAAAAAAAAGGAAAAAAAAAAAAAGAGGTTCACTTTTCATGTCTCCTTGAATGAGTTAACTACATTTTTTGCCCGTCTCACTTTGAGCATTTAACTGTCATAAGGGCAGAGCAAGGGCCTTTTCATACATTTTGAAATAATGCATTGTCTTTTTGGAGATAGCACTGTCATTTGTTTTCATTTTACCAGTATGTTGCTCTTTAGATAGAAATATATATTAAAGGGAAAGTCCACTTTGCTGAGAAATGCAATGAAATGGATGAGTTTTCTTAAACTGAATTTTATGTGAAACAATCTTTTAGTATAAATGGTATGATGGATTATAAAATATATTTTGAAATTCAATACTGCTTTGTTGATTAAATTATTGTAATTCCAGAGAACACAGGGGCAACTCAAACCGCAGTTAACTTTTCAGTTTCATTATACAAGCTTGTCTTTATTTTATGCATTCTTCTCAGAAATAGTAATGAGATATTTTCTATGAATGCAAAAAAAAAAAAAAAGTTTCTCTTATTTTTTCCTTTGACATACAAATGTTATTTTTGACATAGAAATGTTATTTTCCCCCAGTAGCATCTGTCTACCTATCTACATATCTACTTGTCTATCTGAGTACTAGCCAAAGTAGTAGTAGGACTCAAATATGCCTTTTGTTTTGTAGAACTCAATAGTCAAGAAGTGAAATGTTCAGATTTGACTTTTGGATTTGCCTGCATATTTCAAGGCAATTGCTGAAATACAATTCATTGTACAGCTAGGCTTAATGTCTACACATGTGTTGGTGTTCCATTTGTTTACAGGTTTTCATTATCAAGCTCCAGCAACCTCACCAAAGAAAAAATAGAGAGCAGAAATAGTTTTCTAGACTACATTCAGAGTTAATAAGAGTTAATCTTTTAACAGGATGCAACAGGGAGGAATGCATACCCTGACTGTAATTTTCTTGCTTTCTTACTGTTACAGATCCATGGGACAGCAACAGGGATACAGCTGTATTATCTCTTAATGAAGATGATTTTTTTTTGAAAAGTATTCTCTAATAAAAGTTGATATCAGCTTTTAATCACATTTGCCCACTTCACACTGTTTGAAGGTAGGTGTCTTGAGATGGCTCATCAAAATGATGAGCTTCATATCTCAGTGATGAATTTTAAATTTTATTTTGCCTTGTGGACAGGGTTTTTTCACTTAGTTCACCAGTCCTTTCCCTCCAGCTTGAGTAAATTCTCTTTCCTCCTCATTCCGTAACTAAAGAGAAGTGATCAAGCACTGGCCTGAGTTTTCATTATCACTTGGTTTTCGTGTTTCTGTGTGTAAATATGTTGGAATTTGTATGTTTGGGATATGTATATAAGCATACAATTGTTCTCAAGCAAACTGTTTTGTTTTTTTTCGGCTGACAGAAATAGTACCTATATGCTGTACATCAAGTAACAGTAGATCATTTCTGATCTCATTAATCTACTGCCAGGACTAAGGATGACGTCTAGTTGAAATGTAAACTTCTTTCTTAGTAAATCTTCTTTTTGAGTGTGTGTATCACTGCCAGAAAACACTTAAATATTTAGTATTGGAGGGTCTTTCTGGCTGTTCTAGCCAAAATGTTTCTTGAGTGTACTGAACAAAGCGTACATTTTGTTCAAAGTTGTTCATTTTTGTCTTTTTCAAGAGCAGATTGTGAGTTTTGTAACTAGTGTTCCGTCTGTCTATCTGTCTGCCTGTCTACCTGTCTGAGTATTAGGCAAATGGAATTATGCATCGTTCAAAAATAAGCCTGCCACAGACTACCTAAAGGTTTTACAAGTTACACATTCACAGAGCAGTGATAAATCCTTATTTTAATATTACAACAGCAGAATAATTCAGAGAATGCTTCAATGGACAAAGGAGAAAAAACATGTTTGGAAAGATATTATGGAAAACTGTCAGTTTTTATGCTTCTTTGGAAGGTTTTCTTTGCTTGTTTACCTTTTTAAGATCTTTCAGAAGTTTATATATGCTTATTATGCTTCTACAGAGCATCCAGACAGTAGTAAGAGCAATAAATGCAATCTCTGTTGCTTTTTTAGTTAAAATACTGACTTGCAAAGGGCTTTAGTCCATCTGTTTCAGCTACTCCTATCTATGCTTGAGTATATTTCTTTTCTGCTTTAACTAGAGGCATGTTTGCCACAATAATCTCTTTTTTGTCCCTATTACATTTTTTATCACATAATTAATAATATATTTACATTTTTATATTAATAAACTGAATTAAATTTAATTAAACTGAAGATATTAACGGGTTAATGTGAGACTTCTCTGAACATTCATATCTTCTCTCTAATTAATGCAACTGTGATAAGTTGAAAATATATACTAATTTAAAATAATAAAATAAACTATTTCCTCAGTTATGTATATTTGTGTATATTATTTGCACATATACAATATATAAAAAATAGCTTTACCTCTACAGAAAATTTGGAACATTTAATGCCTCATCATAGGCAGGTAGACTTACAGAAGTATTATTTGCAGAAAAAAAGGAAATTTAGTTCTTATATGCCAAGAATAAGGCAATTGTAAATGGCTCTGAAATCTGCACAGAGCCTATATTCTGAGTCAATGCATACTTCAATTTCTTTGTCTTGCCCCATTGATGACAAAACATGTTCTAAATTCTCAAAAAAAAAAAAAAAAAAAAAAAAAAAAAGGACTTTTCGGGCCTGGAAAAAAAAAAATGCTGCCATTGGAATCCAAATTTTTCTTCTTCAAAATAAACCCGAGATATAAGACTACATAAAAATAATTTGGAGTAGTGTGGAAAAAATTAGAATATATGACCCTTCATTGTCATATAATTCTGGGATTGAAGATTTCTGATATAGCTGATATAGGTTATAACTATCAAGGTGCAACAGTATAAAAGGATTTACAACAATCTTCTGAAGTACCTATATTATTAATGCAGTTGCAAAAAGTATAGATTATAACCAAAAGAATTTGTAAACTCACATACTGCAACATTACAAAAATACAGTCATTAAACATGAAGAAAAGTGCAATGGAACTTGACATTTCTAGCATAAGCAGTATTTTGCTTTTTTTTTTTTTTTCAGTGTTTCTTAAAATTGTTTAATAATTAAGTGGATACATTAGCTAAAGTGAAAGTGAAAGAAGGGGTTGTTTAGTCTGGAGAAGAGGAGGCTCAGGGGAGCTCTTGACACCTTATTATTGCTCTCTGTATCTCTAGCAACTTATTGCTCTCTACAACTACCTGAAAGAAAGGTGTGGAGAGCTGGGGGTTGGCCTCTTCTCACAGGTAACTAGTAATAGGACTAGAGGGAATGGCCTCAAGTTGCACCAGGGGACATTTAGTTTGGAAATTAGGAGACATTTCTTCTCAGAAAGAGTAGTCAGGCATTGGAATGGGTTGCCCAGGGAGGTGGTGGTGTCACTGTCCCTGGGGGTGTTCAAGGAAAGGTTGGACTTGGTGCTTAGGGACATAGTTTAGTGGGTGACACTGGTAGTAGGGTGATGGTTTCACCAGATGATCTTGGAGGTCTTTTCCAACCTTTATGATTAATGGGAAACAATAATCTCAATGGACAATAGGGGCGTTGAGTAAAAGTCAAAAGAGAGTCTGCATAAAATGTCCCATCCTCTGACAGGGTTGGAATTTGATATTCCTAGCCTATTCCTGCACTGAGCTATACGCATGCCTGAAAGAGAAAAATACATATTTGCACACTGGTAATTTTACATTAAGAAAGACAGAACTTTGGGATGCTAACTAAACTGAATATCACATAAGAATTTCCCAGCAGTTTCTCATTTTTGAGCTAGCACATTCTCTGTGTGTGGAATGCATGCAGTTATGAATATGCCAGCAGGCTAAAGTACCTATGCTTCCAAAGACTTTGTTTAATATTTTTTAGAATGTAGTATACACCAGTTATTGCAAAGGGGGATGCTCATAGGTGCTTCAGCTAGAACTGTGTGAACTGATTGCAACTAAAAAGGTGAATGGGGAGAAAAGATAATGGTGCTTCCCCCCCCCCCCCCCCCCCCATTTTTTTCTTTTTAATTATAAAGAGAAATAACATTAAGCAATGAGCAATTAGACAAAAAGGATGTATTAATCGCAAGTACTTTTGTGAATGTATAACCCTTTATTTTGTCTCCTTAACCAGCAGTATTCTGTGAATTTAGATAAAATTATAAGAACAAAACCACATTTTTCTCAAGGTCACCTTTAACCAAAAAGAACAACAAAAAGCAAGATATTTCATCAAGCTCCAATCTTGTAAGCCTCACAGAACTAAAGCAAACAAACAAAAACAAAACAAAAAGCAAACAAACAGAAACAAAACAAAAAGCAAAACAACAAAAAAATATAGAACAAAGCAAATTGTCTTTCTGGAAAGACATCTATACTAATGTAGATTGTCCTTCTTCCCAAAGTTTAGCTGAGCCATATTTTACACAAACACACTAAATATCTCAGAGTTAGAAAACATGCCCAGATCCGGGCTAGACCCAGACTATTCAGAAGCATACTGAGTGAGCTAGCCACTGAGATCACTTTGCAGCTATCCAAGAGAAAGAAAAGGAGGTGAAGTAGGAATATTCTTCTTGTGTAGCTCACTTAAATCAGTTAGGTAGTCTTCTAATGGAGGCTGGAATGTGCTATTACCTCTGATGTTTATACTTTAGCATAAGTATGCTTCTTCAGTGTTGGGAGAGTGCACACAGAAGAGTACTTGAACCTAGCTCAGCTGGATATCATCCTCATTGTGACGAACAATTCAAATTGTTCGAATGGGGTGCTTTCCTAGCTAGAATTCTTGGAACTCATTAATCAGCTTGAAAATCAAATGCTGGGGAATGTGCTACTTCAGCTAACATTTGGATATGAGTCAGTTTTATATACAAAATACAAGAAAGACTCACCACCTCTATACTTTCCCTTTGCTTTAGGGACTGTCTTCTTGCTTTCAGGATCTGTCTAAAGCAAAGAGAAATTCATTTCCTGCTAATGGACAACTTAATTTCAGAAAAAAAAAAAATAGGGTTATAAAACAAACAAACAGTTAATAGAGAAGACATTAATTTTTTTTCTCTAGCGTTATTAATTGCAATTGTTATGTAGCTAAGATACATATAACCTAAGTGTATAAGGCAGGAATACGCATCTAGTTGGAGCACATGCTGCAGCAAGGAAATCTACCATTTACTCCAGAATTACAAGATAAACAAGTTTTTTGAACATAAATTAAAAGGGAAAAACAAAAGTCCTTTCCAAGAAGTAGTGGACAGATTATTTTCCTTTCAGAAATAGGTAGCCTAAGACAACTTTCTACACATTTTACGTATTTTTAAGATTCCTGTCACAGTAATCCATAAACACCAACATTCTTGTTTGCCTTTTATTCCCCATGATTCTCTTTCCCTACAGTCACATCCATTCCTGTGTTGACATAAAGATAAATCCCAGTGGTACACTGTTTCTTTCCTTTTGGTGACTACTACTCAAAAAACACAGAATGGGAAAAAGATTTCTTATTGCTGTCATCATAAAATAACACTGTGGTGTTCGAATTTTTGAAGTCCAGTTTTGTGTAAGGTGTATATAGATATATATCATATATATATATATATTATGCAGTATATATATATATTATATATATATATTATGCTGTAGGTCTTGCAAGGAATCTTGACCATATATGCACACCTGATATTAAAAATAATAATAATAATAAAAATCACCTGTCACAGTACAACAGATTCTCAGAATATAATGATGATTTTTTTTCTAGTTATTCTAGTTTTTCTAGTTTTTTTTCTAAACATGTTGCTTTCCAATGCTAAGCAATATACCTGAAGAAGGTATATTTTTCCGGAAAGAATCTGGAAAATAGTATTAATCTAACTTTTGATACATGCTTAGATGGAATTTTACAGTTACTCTACTTTTTTCCACCATAGCACACAACAAATAATCAGAGTTGTAATGAAAAGAAAATATGTGTGGGTAAAGAAAGTGGAGGATTAAAAACAGGGTTTAGCATGCAGTGGATGAAACTAATGAAAAATAGAGAGCGTTAACAAAAATATTATTCAACAGTCTTTGTTATAGCTACCAGTTATGGAAATTTCCTAATTTCTCTCTTAAACTGCTATTTAGTGAAACCTGGTGAAAGTAAATATATTCTATTTTTGCATGAAACTTATGACTCTTGCCCATTGGAGTTGGCTAAATCACATGCTATTGTAAAGTTTCCTGAATGGAATTGTCAGAGGATGTATTTTCATGTGCATTTTTACATTAGTTGACTAGAATTTTAATTGTAAGAAAAGAACATAAAAGTTGGTATATAAAAGAATAAGTGAATTCACTAAAAAGTTACAGTCATATCCCACAGCTAACATAACAGCTTGACTATTAATAGCCTATCCTGTTGAGAATGTATGGTGGGGGGATATATCAGGGAAAGAACAACAACAACAACAAAAAAAATGTTACTAAAAAGCTGCCATGATAGGCTGAATTACAGTGACATTCACTGTATTAGGAAATTATAGACAAATTAAGGTTATTAGCTGTCAGTCATTTCTCTGAATAGTTCTAAATTTAGGTTATAGAAAAGGATCTGTGTAGCTTATTTTTTTAGAATGAGTTTTCACAAAAGTGTTTAGAAACTGCTTTTGTAGAAAGTCTTTTGTTTATTTCTTCCCTCCCCGACAGTAAAGTGAAGCATTGAGGACTATGTTAGTCTAAACATCCCTGTAGGGAAGTGAAAAGGAAAGAGAATTTGAGGCTTAGAAATATGGAGCAATTCAGTGTGCAAACATATAATTTAAAGTGGCAATTCTTTTTTTCCTAAAACCTGAAATTTGGAAAGGTCAAACTTATTTTTACAACTTATTTTTCTGAAGAAATAAACAGTTTTGCCATCTTGCTAGAAAATATTATTTCTTTGTTGTTATCTTCCTTGAGAACCTACTGCCCTGGAGATTATTTCTGTAATTTACTGAAAGAGTAGCTGGAAAAAGTAGAGAGAATGACGGAAATTCAAGCACCTAGGAAGCTGGAGTCTGTGTGCTTGAAGCAAACTCCTTAAAGATCAGTTATATAGGCTATCCCATAAACCTTGGTCTACTGATTATTGTTTCTCAAAGTGGTGACAACATATCCTGATAGTGTCTTTTGACAGTTCACGTAACTGTCTCTTATGTTTTGATTTATTAATTTATTTTTGGGTTCCTCTCATCAGAAGTTCTCAAACATAACAGAAGAAAAACAAGAACTTCTATTAGATTTTGAAAGATATTACACTGGGATATAAAAAACTAATACTAACACAAATATATCTGTTGTAAGTGAACTTAAAACTATTCTTCATTTATACCTTACTAGTAATTTGACCTGAAAGACAGGTGTCTCATCCAAATAAGTACAGGAGAAATATAAACATGTAATCTTAAGGGAAAAAAAAAAAGAAAGAAAGAAAAAAAAATTGATTGTTAACACGACACATAAACTGTACAACCAATTATGCAATCTATTTATGCCTTTTAATAATTGTTTAATAATTGTTATGCACACAGTACTAAGGATGCTTAAAATTCCATGGCATTAAAATTCCTTATCATTACAAGGTCTCTCATATCTGACCATATCTGATATATCTGACCATGACTACAGCATTCTGGGAGGTGATGTGTTACCATCACCAGTCAGCACACAAACTATGCACTACAAAAATCTATCACATTAACACCCAGTGCATAAGTTTGTTCGTTGCTGAAGGTACAGCTTTTGATGCCTCCTTTGCCTTCCCTGCTTTTACTGCTAAAGGGCATATGGTGTTTTTTGTTCAGATGTATTTCACTTCCTCACCTTACTGTCCTGTTGCTATTAGTGGCTAAGAGCTCAGATGTTTGATCCCCAAGTTGTAATAAAGTTCTTATACCTAAAGGAATATTGAAGCTGTTGTTTTGGTCAGTATCATTTACTCCATCTACTATCTTCTCTGCCTTTTAACCACTGCACTTGGTTAAAGTGTCTTTTGTCTTGACAGAATATGTCTGATCATTGTGACAGGGACCACAGCTGAGGCATCTAGTTGGACAACTTATACAGACATACTTCAAACAATGCACAATGTTATTTTATTGTTTTGAACCCACACCCGCTAGCTTCAATTTCATCTAGCTCTTGGAAATGCAAAGAACTATCACTGCATGTTCATCTTTTCCATGACACCCTTAATTTAATAGACTTCATCTGTCTTTTTTCAACACTAAAAGTCCAGTTTTAGTCTATTTTTCCTCATATGGAAAAATAGAGCCCTAATAATCCTCTTTACCTTTTCTACTTCTGCTACATACTTTTTGAGTTGAGGGATTTGAATTGCTCACAGCAATGCAGGTGCTAAATGGATTTGAAACAGATGAAGTTCCAATTCAACGACAAACTTTATCACCATGAAGACAGCTAACCACTGAAGCAGGTTGCTCAGGGAAGCTGTGCATTCTCTGTCCTTAGAGGACAGAGGACCCGTTTGGCTAAACACTCAGGACTTGTTTGGCTAAAGAATTGAAACATATGGTCTAATCTCATAGTCATCTCTATTTTGAGTGGAAGGATTCACTAAAGATCTCAAAAGGTCCCTTACGATATGAATTATCCTGTAATCCTATCCTATTTATTGGAAGCAATATTTTTTTTCTCTCCAAGCTTAAAACATCGCTACAATTTTGTTGGCATTTCATGGACACTACTGAATATCAATAAGAGTTTTAATAAAATACTGAATATTATAAAAAAAAGTTTTAATAAAATTTTGTAATAGGACAAATGTTCTATTCATAAGTTCAGTAGCCAGCTTTAACCTCATTGTTTTATACTTAAGGTTAAGATTACTATTTCTTATGGACATCTTTTCATGTGTAACAACTTTGAAATTAATCTGATGTTTTATTGACTAATTATTCAGTTTCATGGGGTCCTTCTACCATTTCAGACTACCTTCTGTTTAGTACTCAGAATAATTTAGTATTATCTGAAACCTCATCACATCAAAGTACCTGCCTTTTTTTCTATCATTTATGAATACAACATACAGATCCTTATCAACTAGTTTATTTTAACCATTTAAAGCATTTGTTTCATGTCTACAAATCAGCTATGTATATATGCAATAATAATAATATTTGTTTATCTTCTTGAAAAGCCTGTGGTAAGAGACTGTATTTCTTTCTATATTCATTATTTCTAGTTTTATTATAGTTTAGTTCAATTTGCTAGACAGACACCCTTATTTATCAATAATATCGTGGAATCTGCAAAGACAACTTTTTTGGGAAAAAAAAAAAAAAAAGAAAAGAGAGAGAGAGAGAAAAGCTTGCCTTATCTGTTCCTCCAGGAATGAAACCGATTTAATGAAGAAGCTAAACTCTTTCATTGATATTTCATCTATTTCAAAGCTGAATCTCATTAGAATTATTGGGTAAATAATACTGGGCCCAAAGACTTACCTTTACCTTAACTTTACCTTATCTTACACTTACCTTTCTGCATCACATTAAAACAAGGCATATCTTTTTTCTTGTATTTTCCAGAGAACCTATCACATACCTCTTGTTAAAAAAAAGAATCTCTAATGGAGTAGGTCCTATGAGGAATATATATCTTCTCTGAAACTTTATTTTATTCCTTGAACATACATTTAGTCATGAGTCTTTTTAGCTTTCTCCTCCACATATATTTGGACAAGCATGTATTTTTTGCCTCTTTTGTAAGCTTGCCTCAAATTCTATTCTATTCTAAACTACTTGTATTTGAACTGAGAGAATATTGAGAGAACAGATTTCCAAATACTTCAAATGAAATGTGTTTTCCTAGCCTATTACACAGAATTTATCACAAGAGAACACACCAATTTCCACTCTTAAGTATGATGGGGAACAAAAAAAAAAAAAAAAAAAAGTAAATGGAAATGCTTTAAAACTTACTATATAAAACATTCCATTAGCTGCAGGCATAAGGACTGAACTTCCATAACATTTAGATGTTACTTACCAACTGTAAGTCATGCATGAATAAGAAATTGTGTAATCAATTTCTCCACAAAAGAAGGAATAAGGATTTGTCTTTAAAGTTCCCTCCTCACTACAGAAAATCATTAAACTGCCAGAAGAATTGTAATTTTGAGGATTGTCTTAAAGTCATATGAATCTTTATTTATCCTGAGAGGATTTGCTCAAGTACTAGAAAGCTATGTCTTCAAAGATGCTCAGGTTGGGGGTCCTCTGCTGGAGTGATCACAGAATGGATAAATAATAGAAAGAAGACCTGTGGAGACTGTCTACTCTAGCTCCCCTGCTCAAAGTGGGGTTAGCTAGAAGATATCCGAGATTCTACAACCTTAGTGCAAACTCATCACCCTTACAGAAGAGGCAGACAGACAGAAAAGCAGAGAGGCAGGGAAAAAAATAAATAAATAAAAATCTGTTTGTACCCATTGTTGCCTCTTGTTCATTCACTGACAGAAGTCTGTCTCCTTCATCCCCCACGAGCTTTCTCTTCTCCAGACTAAATAGTCCCAGCTCTCTTAGCCTTTCCTCATATGTGAGTGCCTTAATCATCTTAGTGGCCCTTTGCTGGACTCCCTCTAGTAGCTTCTTGTCTCTATCCAAGTATCTTCTTTGTAAGTACAATGTCCAACAGAGTATCCTTCCCCATCAACTCCTTGATCAACTGTGCTAGGAAATTGTCATCAGTGACCTTCAGATATCCCCTGGTTTTCTTGGGACCTGTATCGCCCCCCCCAGCAAATTAGTTAATGTAGCCCATGAGGACCAGGCCTTCAAACATAAGGCTCCTTACCTGAACTTGGCAAAGCTCTGTGTATCCCCTTTGTCTCCCCTGTTCACATAAAAGGCAACTCCCTTCTTTCCTCTCCTGATCTGTTCTTCCTAAAGAGTCTGTATCCCATCCGCAGAAGCACTCCAGTCACATGAGCTATCCCACCATGTCTCTGTGAACTCAGTGAATTGCAATCCTTGATCTGCATGCAGACCTCTAGTTCCCGTTGTTTGTCCCCCATCATGTGTGCATTAGAGTACGGGCACTTCACAGAGAAACCTGGTCAGGTTTCCTGTAAAGGTTATAAGAGCTTTTTCCATAATGCTATCTTGTAGGTACTTTCTATTTTATGTACATACACTTGAGGTGGCCCCACTTCAGCCCCAGGCAAATGACATGTGCCCAAATCCTCTTCACCTCAAAGAGAATGTGAGTCTATAAATACAAAATGTAAAAGAAAAAATAATCTTGATAAATCTCCACAATACATGCATACATGATCAGAATGAAAGGAGGCATGCTGTCAATGAAGCAAATCCACAGAGTTAAGTAGATATTTGAGAACTTTATTTTAATTTATTTTAGTGTGATGTCTTACAATCTCAAGCTATTGTTTAGTTTCAGTCAGCTAACAAAGCAATTTAGAAAATAAGTTACACACCCCGATTTATTCCAGATTGCTTTTCCATCAAGTCATGCTATTTAACTAGCTATAAGTAAGTCTGTAGGTTCATAGGATAATTCAGGTTATGAGGGAACTCAGGAAGTAAGAGTAGTTGTCTTTAAACACTTTTTTTTCTTCTTTTTTTTTTTTTTTTTTTTTTTTATGGAAGGTGGGAAAGACATATTTTTATCACAAAGTTTGTCTTCATCCTTATTTTAAATTGCCTCCAGTGTTCCTACACAAAATCCTTCTACCTAAGCTTGATATAATCTAACAAGGCTGTGACTTTTTTTTTTCCTACAATTGTAGACTGCTCATGTCACACAGAATAGCTACCTGTAATTAATATCTACTAACTGTAGGAACTTCAACACATGATTTCACAAAGCTACATTAAAGCTAAAACGAATTTAGGCAGTAGTTACCTGACTACTAGACAGTCTCCACCTGTGTACCCTGGAGAAGCATATCCATACAGGATATTTATACTGCCACCACACAGACTACAGGGGACCGCATTTAGCAGCACCCACACATAACTCTACAAGAGCTCACATAAAGCACATAAGTACAGGTTGCAAAGTCCTGTTCCTCATTTCTGGTTGACATGAAGTACACCGGTAAGTGAAAGCACACTTCCCCTCACTACCACGATTCAGAAGTACAATCACATTCACAGTTCCCATGAGTATTAGTATAGGCCTTCAGTCTAACATCCATGTCCAGACCCTGAGTTCCCTTACCCAGTGAGTGAGTCTCCTCTGCCTTGCCAGATAGTCCAGTTTAAAATACACTAGTGAATTGCACATTTACACAGAGAGAATTACATTCACTGGGGAAAAATAAGCACATCTGTATTTTTCCAATTTCTAGCATTTCATGCTGTCCTGGTTTCAGTTAGGACAGAGTTAATTTTCCTCCTAGTAGCTGGCAGGGTGCTATGTTTTGGATTAGAACGAGAAGAGCGCTGATAACATGCTGATGTTTTAATTGTTGTAGAGCAGTGCTTACACCAAGCCAAGGACTTTTCAGCTTCTCGCTCTGTCCTGCTAGCGAGCAGGCTAGGGGTGCAGCAGGAGCTGGGAGGGGACAGACCCAGGACAGCTGACCCAAACTGGCCAAAGGGGTATTCCATACCATCTGATGTCATGCTGAACAATATATAGGGGTGGCTAGCCAGGGTGGAGGGGGGCCCGGCTGCTCGGGGATAGGCTGGGCATCGGTCAACGGGTGGTGAGCAATTGCATTGTGCATCACTTATTTTGTACACATTATTACTATTAATACTATTATTATTATTATTATTATTGTTATTATTTTTCCTGTCTTAATAAACTGTCTTTATCTCAACTCACAGACTTCACTTTCCCGTTTCTCTCCCCCATCCTGGAGAGGGAGGGGGGAGGGTGAGCAAACGGCTGTGTGGTGTTTAGCTGCCAGCCGGGCTAAACCACAACACATGCACACTCCCTGGCCTTTGCAGTTGCTGACACAGACCTAAGGGCCCTGTGAACTGCAGCCCCTTCTCAGATTGATGACACCCATACTGTTCTTCCATGCCTGTTCCTCCAGTTGTTGACATGTGGACCTGTAGACCTGTGACCCAAGGCCTTTTGACCATTTGCTGGCGCACAGATATCACAGCGCACACCCTGGTGCTATCACCTAGGCCTTAACGCTTATGGGCCTTCCCCATTCGCTCACCCTCCTGATATCTCTTCTATAACCATCTCTCCATTTGCTGGCACCTAGACACTGCACCATTCATTTGTAGACCAGAGAGTGAGATTACACGGGGGGGGGGAAAGGAAAAGAAAAAAATATATATCATTATTTAATAAAAAGATTGCCGTGATCAGGTATCGGACATAGGCAAATGCACTGACTGGCAGTCTACATACAGGTAACCTGCCCCTTTTATTCACCCTCCTTTCTATTTTCCTACAGTTCTTCACTGACAAACAACTTTTCCCCCTTTGGCCCTTCCTCTAAATATCCTATACTGAGTTTTTCACTGGCCTGGTGGCCTTCCTCAAGGATTGTATAATACTCAGGTTAGTCTTGATTCACCCTTCTTACCATTTACAAAGTTCATGCTGACCTTCTTCAAGGCTAAGCTATGCCTGAATAGTTTTGTTAATGGCCTATCTGTCAGTGGCTGAAGAGTTCAGGTCTTTATTACCGCAACTGTCATCACCTGCTTGTTAGGTTTGTGCATCTATGTGTTTAATTTATCACTTTCCTTTTTAGTCATTATTTCATTTATGCCGAGTAGTCCTTGAACAGAGAACTTAATGAAGCAGCTGCTCTCATATTCCACATACCTTAGCATAAGTTCAGAGGTGTCCTGAGGCCTTGAACTGCCAGGACCATAAGCTTTTACTAATAATGCAAAGCTATGTTTGCCAGGCTATAGTAGCATGCCATCAGTGAGCTACAGAAGCAGGACTGCTTCTTAAGGGCAGGAAAGCCCAGAGTCAAGGTTGACCCTGGCACAGACAGTGTTTCCACTGATGGGGCACAGTCCTGTGGGGTCTGAGCACAGCAGGCAGGGCCCAGTGCTGATAATTGAGGCTACAGACAGCCAGAGAATGGAGAGCAATGAGCTTGGGCCAGCATCCTTCCAGAGGAACAGGAGAAGAGGCACAGGCAGTACAGAGACAAGGTGGCAACATGAGTGCAAAGTTTGTCCAGGAGACCAAACCTGAGACAAGGTGCACCAAACCTGAGACAAGTCCAAGGGGACCATCTGGGAGACAAGCTATGAGCAGCACAGGACCAAGATCAATCCAGGAGGCAGTGTCAGAGGCAGTGCTGATCACAGGCACTCCTATCACAAAACTCAGGGTAAGTTCGTGTGACCAGGCTTGATATTAAATGAGCCTCTGCTCAAGAGCGTGTGGGTGTGTGTCCCAGGTTAGGATGGTCAGGGACACAAAGGTCTGTTAGTGCCCACAGGGCTCTGATATATTCTGTATGAAATCCTGCCTAATTATTCATTAATAGGAAATCTTGAAAACACCAAATATCTGATAGATCAACATTTTAAATTATCCCTTTTTAAAAAAGGAAGGAACCAATCTTTACAAAATTAATTTTGCTGTTATTCCTTTACTAAACTATTTATGGTGGCAAAAATAATTTTACATACTAGTAAACAAAAACAAGAAAAAAAAAAGAAAATAATATCCTTAATAATGTTCAATATGTTCTGACATAAATGTCATGCCTGTAACTATAAATAGCACTCTTAAGCAAATATATTGCAGAACTTCAAATCCTATTAATAATACAGCAGCTTTCTTACCAATATGTCTAGAAGAACCATGAATTGAACCTTCTTTAAAAATGTTATGAGCTAAAAAAATGTGGAATTAATAATATGTGCTTTATCCGCGCACTCTCCATTCACTTATTTACTTCCACCTTGTTGCACTCAGTCATATCTCTATCCTTTCTGGAGCAATCTTGGATGGAAAGATGCTGTTCATACTTTACTAACAAGAATATTATGTTTCTCAGTTGGAATACATAGTAAATGTATTATAGATGGTTATGACCATCTATAGCAACACTAATCCATGGGCAAATGGTTCAACAATATTGTTTTCCAGAAGGATGATTTCTACAAACAGCATTAAGTGAATTAAAAAAAAAAAAAGTAAAAAAAGTAAAAGAAAAGTTTATTTTGTGAAAAGCACTATTTATGTAGTTAGTGTAGTTCATTTGTAGACTCTCCCTGTCACCTAGCAACTTCACTGATGGGAAAAAGAAATATGTGGCTGAAATTGTCTGCTCATGTATATTTGCAAATGAAAGCTAAGAACTGCCTCTCCTTTTCTTTCTTCATTGTGCAACTGACAAGGTGAAAATTTAATTTTTTTGAGAAGGTATATTTTTTCTCATAATCACCTACTAATAAGTGCTGATGACCAACATTAGAAGATATTTGTGTATTCTGAGTTTCATCTTAGTTACATCCTAAAATAAATTTATTCTTGCACAAATAAATGACACAAGTGAAGCAAAGCTGAGGGAAAACAAGTAAGTGAGCAAACGAACAAACAGAAAAACTACCCAAATATATCATTAAAAAATGTGAAGTCTTCCACGCTTTCCTTAACTTATTTCTAGTGATATCATTTATTTATTTATTTATTTATTTATTTATTTACTTGGGTCTTTGTTGCTTGATTCCCATAAAATATGTTATGGTATTTGTAATGAAAAATGTAAAAGGTTGTTTTTTACAAGACAATAGAAACCTGAACAATTAAAGTGTTATGAGAATATGTCAGTTAGTTAGTTAGTTAGTCACTTTCCCTAGAATTTAATTAGAAATTGCTTTCACAAAAAAAAAAAAAAAAAAAAAAAAAAAAGTGCATAAGAATATGATTTTTTTTCTCCATAAAAACAGCATTACTGCCGAGAGCTCAAAACTACTCCCCAGGAATTCTTCAGTTTTATTATCATTTTTATATCTATATGAGCTTATGAATAAATTGACTTACATTAAATTTTAAAAAAAATCTTTATTAAAAAAAATGTGTAGTTTTAAAAAGAAAGACGAATCCAAATTTTTAACATTACATGTCAACCCAATTCTTTCTTGGATGAACCTGAACTCTTCGGAGAACTGCTAGTCTTAAAATCAATCCATTATTAACAGAATATTACTTTCTTTTAATAGATCACAATATTTACCAAGCAGCGGTGGAAATAAATAAATAAATAAATAAATAACTAAATAAAACAGATGTTAGTAATAAAACAGGGATCATGCTCTGTCTTCTGTCAGTTTAAAAAAAAAAAAAAAAAAAAAAAAAAGCAGACAAACAAACAAACTTGTTTCTCAAAGCACCAAATTCCTGGGACTTTGGTGGCTCCTGAAATTTTATTTTGGATTTTTTTCTTAATAGATTTTTAATTTTTAGTGTTCTACACAGATATTTAGCTTTATATTATTTTACTACAATAAGCAATCATCTGCTCAAAGCAAATAAAATTCCAGGTTTCAGATCTAGAAGACAAATCACTGAAAATAAATAGGCTGTGAAAAATGTTCATTTATTTATTTATTTATTTATTATGGTAAGCTTGAAATTAAGCCTTCATCAAACATTCCTCTTTTGAAAATTGAGTTAAAAATACACATTGAAGTTATAACAGGAGCCGTCTTACTGTCAGTGCAAGGTTCTAAATTCGGAGAGTTTGTTTTATTTTTAATTACAATTTCATTCAGTTCATGTCTGTAGAAAATTCTGAACTTGAAAAGATTTGTCCTTTGACATTGACTAGAATCTATAACATTGATTCACCTTAATCCATTGTGCTTTTAGTGTCAGCTTCTAAAAAGTTGTGTCTTCATTTTGTCTTCAAAAAGCTTTGTCATTCTGATTTAGACTCACCGAACCATTTTTTTTCTGTATTTATTGTGTATTTGTTTCAGCTGCTTAAAGCATAAAATAAATTTGCAGTTCTAAGATGTACCTCTTTACTCATAAAACCAGCCAAATTCAAAGAATTTTTTCAACACTAATTTCTCACACAGAAATAAAAGCCAAATTAAAACTTTGTAAATAAGATGTAATGTTCTCCAATATCAACCAGATTTTCTTCTTCAAACATATGTGAACCTCACTGTGGACACAGTGTTTTCAGGTTTTCCAGTTTTCAATTAATTTTACAATATAAATTTTAATTAACTACATCGTGGTGTTGTGTGCTTTCATTCATGTTTGTGCAAAACATCATGGACAGGATGGAACAAGGTCTTAATATCTTCATGTTAAGAAAACTTTAAAAATTAAAACAGCCTTCCTCTTCATCCTTGGAGGTTTCATTTGTTGGAGGAAAATACCAATTTACATGGGAGAATCTCAGATAATGTCAAAAAAATCTGAGGCAAATCTAAGATGACATTAAGTGGGCTCAAATATATTCATAGCACTTGCAACAGGAAAGTGCTGTCAATTTTGCTGCTTAAAACTTATAGACTCAATCCCACAGAATATATAGGTTTGAGCATCACAAACCTTATTTACAAACTGGGAATAGTCACTCCTTTGGCTCCTAAAGAAACTGCTTGTTGGGAGAAATATGTAGAACATACATGATTTTTGGTGCCCATGCCTGCTGCTTTTGCAATCTGTAGCTACATAGTTTGTAGCAGCTATCGCTGCATCTGGAAGAAAAGAGAGAACAAATGAACAGAAAAGAAATATCCTAAAATGAAGACGTTAGTGTTACTCATAGATATCATAGTGAATATTGCTCAGCTGTTGCTGGTTTGGATAGAATTAAAAATCAGAGCTCATCATTTCTTTCATTATCAAGGGTATTTTAGAAGAAAGATAAATTGATTGTCTAATTGGTTTATTTTTATTGCATTCTGTCAGCAAAATAAATGCTCAGCAAATAATACTTTTAAACCTCTTAGAAGTTTATAATCATATTGAATATGGTTATCCTCAGATCTTACCTTTCTGTGGATAGTCTAGTTAAATTTGTGTGCTTTGAGACAAAGGGAATGCTTCAGTTACTTTCTACCAAAACTTACAATGTACATATAGCACATATATGAACATGTATATGTATGTATAGTTCATATAGATATGTGCATATATACACAAAGAGAAAGTTTAAAAGTAGAAATTCCAGAGGAATATTCCCAATCAACAATATTCTGCTAATCAACAATATTCTATTTGTAAATCTGTTGGCATGCCTAATGAGTTAGTGTAAATATTAAGAGTGAACCAAATGTACCCACTGCACTCACCATCTCTCAGGTGAAAAAATACATAAAAATATGTACACATACATGCACACATTATCAATAGGAAAAAAGAAAAAAAAAAAAGGAATATACTAAAAAATACATGAACACCATGTTTTCTACTTTTCTCCTTTTTATTTATTTACTTTTTTTAATGAGCATTTCCAAAAAACTTTTCTTCATGTTTAAACAATGCATCTTAAAAATCTCATCAAAGAACCATATACAGACAAATAAACTCAAAGACTAGTCAGGGCTGACTAGTGCAAATATTTAATTATTAATGTGCTCTTAAAAATAATGTACATTTGCAATAAAATCTTTCTTCTTTTTTTTTTTTTTAAAAAAAAAAAAAAGCTTCCTGTTCCATTTTCCCTTTCTAAGTCATTAATATTAGCAGAGGTGAATAAATCACCTGTAGATGGTTTAAGTCTGCAATAAAGGCATAAAGGCACACTTACACATTGCTAACATACGATGTGCGTTACTACAATGTCATTCATACATTAGTAGGAGCAGATTTATATATATATATTTTGCAAGTGCAAGGAACTGGTCAGCAGGTCTAATACATTAGATAGAATTAGAAGAATTTGCAGGAGCTACAGCCAGAATTGTGTAGATGTACTAATGTCACTGAACCATGTTTACAATTACAGAATAAAAAGAATTGAAAGTTGGGCAATTTACTTGAAAACAGTGGAATCTTTGCAGAATTCAACATATTGCAGATTTCATTTTATGTTTACCAGAAATGTAGTTACATTTCTACTACCTTGTTATTTTTATTGTTCAGCTTTTGTATGCTTACAGTACCATGATTTATCATCTGCTACCAGTTCTCCAAAGTAATTCTCAAACCATTTAATTTCCTTCATTACCTCCTCCCCTTGTTTCTCTCCTTCACCCTTAATCTCCCCCACTAACCTCTTCTTTTAATTTTCTTTTCCTCTTTAAACATTGTATCCAGAATGTGTCATCCACAGTTTTAAGAGCAAAATTCCCAGGCATACACCTTTCTATTCTTCAATAAAACTCCACTTGCAAAGAGTGTAACTATCTCAGCATGTTGTTAGCCAGTGTTGAGAAAAAGAAATGCTGCAGGGCTAAATGGAGTCATTAAAATGCCTAGTGACAACAATGAGTGCTTGAGGAAGCTGGAGTTTCCTATTTGCTAGTCTAATAGCTATGTTAGGGCCATCTTTCTTTTGTGGAGAAGATAAAAAGAAAATATTCAGAATTTGCCTGTTTTCATTCTCCCCGATTGCACTGCTTATATCCTGATTTTATTCTATTTCTGCAGCTTCATACCCACTGCTGGAAAACTGCAAAGTTTAGTTCACATTCCATTTAAGTCAATAGGAGTTTTAACATAACCTTCAATAAGCTGTGTATTTCAGGCTTTAGGGGAAGGAACTGGTTCTCCATTGAGAAAAGTGCTCTCTGTCTCAAAGAGTGTTAAGTGTACCAATCCCAGTTTCTGCTTGCTCGTTGCCTTGTTGCAAAGGGATACCTTAGACAGATCAAAATAAGCTAGTTTGGATACCAATAGAAGAATAAATGCATTAACATAACACCTAACACAGATTTAAATGACCCTCATGAGAAGCATGATATTTTAACTTGAGCCAAGTAGGGTGCTTGTTCAGCTGCAGTGCTTCCAGTAATTTAGATATCTGTTTCAAGTCTGTGTCCTGTATTATGCTACCCCACTGTGCTGTGGAGATACTTGCTAGACATGAAATTAACAGCACTCTTATTGATTCCAAGTGGACTGTCAGTTCTGGTGGAGTATTTTGAAATCTTGTTCTGAAAGTGACTTTTCATTTCTGTTTGCTATTGAGGGAATGATTCTTTACATGTAATCATATGCATTGCATTATTCTTTTGGGGGATTTTAAATAAAATATTAGAAACAAATAAATGGACCCATGGGCCTTGTGCTTTTTTCCTCTTATTTGTATAAAGTTTTGAGTGATTAAAGGAAATTAAGATTGATCTTCATTAGCGAGTCTTCAAACTTGCCTGGAATGCTCTCATTTATGTATTGCAATCAACACAGAGTCATAGAACCACAGAATGGTTTGGGTTGGAAGGGACCTTAAGGATCATCTAATTCCAATTCCCCTACCATGGGCAGGGACACCTTCCACTAGACCAAGTTGCTCAGACACATCCAACCTGTCCTTGAACACTTCCAGAGATGGGGCATCCACAACTTTTCTGGGCAACCTCTTCCCGTGCTTCACCACCCTCATGTAAAGGATTTCTTCCTTATATCTAATTTCTTCCTATTCTTCCTATTTCTTCCTATTCTAATTTCTTCCTAAATTCTAAAGAATTTCTTCCTTATATCTGATCTAAATCTACCTTCTTTTAGCTTACACTTATTACTCCTTGTCCTATCTCTACAGTCCCTGACAAAGAGCCATTCCACAGCTTTTATGTATGCCCCAATTAGGTATTGGAAGGCCACTATAAGGTCTCCACAGAGCCTTCTCTTCTCCAGGCTAAAGTACCCCAACTCTCTCAGCCTGTCTTCATAGGAGAGGTGCACCAGCCTTTTGATCTTCTTCGTGACCCCCCTCTGGACTTGCTCTAATATGTCCATGTTCTGCTTATACTGTGGGGTCCAGAGCTGAACACAGTACTCCAGGTGGGGTCATACATTGTTGTTTGTGCAAGCACAAGAATTAAAAATGTCTAAATTCAACTCGCTGAGTGTCCCAATTGGTAATTTTGACCTGACATCTTCATCTTTCACTGGACACTCATTTCAACCTTTCTGACACACCATTTGTTCCAATTTACACTATAGTAACTGACAGAATGTTGTGGTTTAGCCCGGCTGGCAGCCAAACACCACACAGCCGTTCGCTCACCCTCCCCCCTCCCTCTCCAGGATGGGGGAGAGAAACGGGAAAGTGAAGCCTGTGAGTTGAGATAAAGACAGTTTATTAAGACAGGAAAAATAATAACAATAATAATAATAGTATTAATAGTAATAATGTGTATGAAATAAGTGATGCACAATGCGATTGCTCACCACACGTTGACCGATGCCCCAGCCTATCCCCGAGCAGCCGGCCCCCCCTCCACCCCGGCTAGCCACCCCTATATATTGTTCAGCATGACGTCAGATGGTATGGAACACCCCTTTGGCCACTTTGGGTCAGCTGTCCTGGGTCTGTCCCCTCCCAGCTCCTGCTGCACCCCTAGCCTGCTCGCTAGCAGGACAGAGCGAGAAGCTCAAAAGTCCTTGGCTTGGTGTAAGCACTGCTCTACAACAATTAAAACATCAGCATGTTATCAGCACTCTTCTCATTCTAATCCAAAACATAGCACCATGCCAGCTACTAGGAGGAAAATTAACTCTGTCCTACTTGAAACCAGGACACAGAATAAATAATGTAATATAACCTTAAGAAAGGCAAGGTCCATGCAAAAAATTGTTAAGAAAGTTGGTATTTTCTGTGATTAAGAATCTGCTGTTAAGAGTGCTACTATAGACTGAGCTAGAATCTCCAGAATGGACAAAAATAAGTGTCATAATGTTTCCATCTGTCATGAAACTAGGGGGAAATTTGCCATATTAGACAAATCACATGAACTAAATAACTAAAATTGTTTGTTTCTAAAGCCTTAGAGAGTAAATGGGACTGTAGATGTAATCTCCTTTTTAGCTCTGGGGATGATCCCCAAAGATAAAATGTTGATCTTCTGCTTACTGGACTCTAACCTCAGACTGTATAGCACCATTTTAAAGATTAAAGTTCATATTTTCTGGCTCATGTTTTGCCATGAGTAATTGGAGGTTGTTTGGCTTTTGTATGATTTTGTTGTTGTTGTTGTTGTTTGTTTGTTTTTCACAATGACTGCTCTTTCTGCTGAGTTATGCAGGTTTTGTTTGGTAGTTGTGCTAAAATTATACTTTTTATAGGGAAATGGCATGCTGAGCACTGATACATTTATTCTTTGCAATTTAAAAAGAAAATGTTGATGTCTAAATTGGTTTATATGTCACATATCTACCACACTAGTCTCTCTCAATAGCCTTTTTTATGCATAGATCAAAAACTGTAAAGCCCAGGTGTCATGATTCAAAAAGGTAGGGAGAAACTACCTGGCCTGTGGTTATATAGAAATTGCAACAGTGAGTTCAAAGGATTCCATGATACAATAGGACACATGTTTTGTTTGCTAGAGTTTCCTAATTATTATGAATCAGCACAAATCACCAATGGCAAGAATGCTATGGCTAATAAGGTAAATATATACATATGGATAAAAAGCTATTACAGATATTACCAGGAAAAGAATACATATATATGTAACAGATAATAAGGATTTAGTACAAATTAGTAGTGACAACAATTAAAGGTAGTAGAAATGCAATTTGCAGTGAGTAAAATCAGTAATATAGCAGCAGATAGAGTGAAGATAATTACAGGTTCAACAGACTTTGGGTTTACAAACTTATCAGTATTATATCAGCAAATAGGTGATACTTAGCAATACTACACTTATGGCAGATTGTGTACGTCTATAAATAACCATAAAATTGCCAGTATCAAATGCATTAAACAGATCCCAGAAGGGGGTAGGAGGAAGGAAAGAGGAGGAAGTATAAAAGTAATCTCCAGAGACCAACCACCAAGGGTCAAAAACTGGCTTCTGAAAAGAAGCCACTCACCATTCCACTCTCAGGAATGGTCCCAGAAGGGGAATCAAAATAATGGACAGATTCTCACTTTGAAGATGATCTGCAACATGGGGTGTGGAGTGTTGCAGAGTTTAGGAGTCAATGTTGTAGTGTCACAGAAAAGTTTCAGACTGTTTAAAGAGGGAAAAGAAACAAAAACAAGTAATAGAGAGAAAGGAGCATGTGCAGCACAGGAAGTTTCTCTGAGAGAGAAGCTCCATCTTGGGTAAAAATCAAGCACTTTTTGTATCATTGAGACATGAGAGGATGTAGGACAGTACCACTTAGGTAACCAATGGATGCTGTTAATTTCAGTCTTCTTCCTGAGACCTTCAAGAGATGGTGTTTCTTGTTATCCTTTACTTCCTTTAACAAGGGTTTTATTTCTTACATTAATTCCCAGGTAATAAGTTGTTCCTCAGTTTCTTGTTCTGTATCAGTGGTGCCTTTAGGATGCCTCTGGCATGAGATATTCAGCCAGCCTTTAAGCATGTCCAGGGTTTGCAGCCTAAGTTCCTGGTCTGGTTTCTAGACTGAGTTTTCAGGGTGGCAAATATTCTCTGTGTTTAGCAGTCCTTTAAGGCACTGGAACAGGCTCCCCAGGGAAGCGGTCAGAGCACCGAGCCTGCCGGAGTTAAAGAAACATTTGGATAACAGTCTCAGACACATGGTTTGATTTTTTGGCTCGTCCTTTGGGGCCCCAATAGTTGGACACGATGATCCAACTCAGGATATTCTATGATACTATGATTTCATGTCAGAAAAGGTTACTAGCTTCATTACAGCTAGGTTACCTCCATAACTGTTCCCAGTACCAGGTGAGAAAGTATAAGGCCTATGTCACTCTCCAATCAAATCATACATATTTTTTTATTTGCTTCCTTTTTTGTTGTTGTTGTTGTTGTTGTTTGTTGTTGTTTGTTTGTTTTGTTTTGTTTTCCTGCAGCATGAGATTTTTTTTTAGTGCACAAGATTTTTTTATTATTATTCTTTATTTTTTTTTTATAGCATGCTTGGTGTTGATAGTCATAGACACTTCTGCTGAGATTAATCTGCCCAAACTTTAGGCACCTGAAGTTAGATATATATGCATCAGAGTTACTCAGTCCTCTTTTTCTCAGTCAGATGAATAACCCCCCTGAAGGTGCCTATTTCTCTACGTGGACTATAATGTGTAGAGATAAATTCCACCTCTGCTGTCAGTGATCAGTCATGAGCATGATCCACATACAGTGTCCATTGACAAATCTATTTTCCTTGTGGTTTTCTCCTGTCTGTGGAGGTCAGATCATCCCTTACGTTGCATACAGAAAGAAAGCCAGTGACCTCTTGGAAAAAGGAAATAAAGTTGGCCCCTTTTTGACTTGAATCCTACATATAAGCAGTCAATAAAAATGCGATAATTAAAATTGCTATATAGAAAAATTCTAGAAAAAGAAACAGAAAATAAGCTATATAGATAATTAAAGAATATTGCTAATTTGACTATCTGAAAAAACTATGATGGTCACTCGTCACACTCTGTCATTCCCTGATCTGATGCAAATCTGATGCTAAGAAAACTTTGAAAAGTAGATTTACCCTGAGGCAAAAAGACTCAATTGTTACTATAGGAAATTGAAGTCTCCTCTCTCCTTGTTTTCCTTCACCTACATCTTCAGTGCTGCATAATCCAAAGGGTAAAGAAAAAATAAAGAAAAAAAAAAACAAACTCATCCCTAGGTTCAAAATCCCAGGCTGAGTTACTTACTGTGTTATGAACACTGGATTGAGCATTTTCAAAAATTATCTCTGTACTGTATAGAATATTTAGCATACATTTAAACATTTTCAAACATGGTTCCTTAATGCTTGGGGAAAAGGATAATAGAAAGAAAACAAACAAACAAACAAACAAACAAAAAAAACAACACAGGAACAGCAGCAGAATGCTGTAACTGAGACTTTGAGATAATATAAAATAATACACTAAGATGTACATATTATAAAAGGAAAAAAAAATCCAAAAGAAAAGGAGTAAAGCAGATGAAAGGAAATTTTCAAGTGACATTGCAAATATACATGAGTTGATCTTGGCTTGTAAAATATCAGCTAATTCAGTAATAATGCATCTAATAAGAATTGCTTGACATCAGCCTAATGATAAGAAAATATAAAGTTTATATTACCTATTCAGAATAAATAAATAAATAAATAAATAAATAAATAAATAAATCATCTCTCCAAACCTGTACTGGGATTTAACCAATGAATCTCTATGATGTAGTAATGATGATGTATGGAAGATAAGACCACTGCCACTAAACTGAGCTAGCGTGGATGAAATGCATTCAGCATTTTGAAGGATTTATCTATCACTTAAATTATATGCATGAGTTTAATTGGCACATGGATCCCTACACAGGGATCTTCCAGATGGTAGAATTTTTTATTAAATATGTATACATGTATACACACCCAGCAAATATAAAGCCAAAATTTTGACATATTTCTCTATTTTTTTTTTTTTAAAGTTTGGCAAGGCAATTTAGTTTTGTGCCCTTCATTGTTAGATATGGAAATATTTAATTTTGCTTTTAACAGGGCAGTATAGCCTTCCCAAAAGCAAATTCCAAATGAATTCTTTCAGCTGCATTTTCCAATATTCTTATTGGCAAATTTAGCCCAAATGGAATTTTTTTTTCTTTTTTTTTTTTTTTTTTTTCACAGCTGTGCTTCTCTCTCTCTCCTCATCCTAAATTAAACTGCATGACAATGCAACATGCATTGGACTGGAAATGAATTCCCTTATTCAGTCTTTAAGCAGGGTGAATTAGCCTCTGCATATGTCCTTTCAATTATGTCAAGACAACAATTTTGTTAATTCCAGGCTTATGTAATAAGCATTCAAACAATTGCTATTTCAGAGTAATGAATTGTAGTAGCAGACTAGTAAAGGCAAAATACGTAAGCATCAATTTTTGGTTTTTAATTTATGATCCATTAACATTTAAACTTTAGGCTGCATATATTAGAAATACAGAGTTCACGTTAATGAATATAGAAACTAGTTTGGTCAAATTTATGATCAAGTTCTAAATAAATTGCAGAGATAATTTGAATTTACTAATGCCAAATCAGGACTTGCTGAAGAGAGCATCTACAGATTAAAAAGCAATCAAGCACTAAAGCGTAGTAGTATGCATAGTTTTAAATGATTTATTTTTAATTATTTGATTATATCTCCCAAGACTTTGATACAGAAATATATATTTTTATCTTCTCATAAGTCAGAGTTTAGTACTTTGGTCAACACTGCTTAAGAAAATGGATTAAATTCTAAAATCCCACTGTATAATTGGCAAGGTGTATTGGGTTTACATGACAAGGTTTTTCTAGTGAGGGGTGCTGCAGGGGTGCCCTCTGTGAGAAGAGCCCAGAGGCTGCCCCATGTTAGACCCAGACAGGGCCCACAGCTGAGCCAGTAAGCGATGTGGGTTGTGCCTCTATGAGAGCAGATTTAAGAAAGGAGAAAAACTGCTATGAAGAAGAGCAGCTGAGAGAGAAGAGTGAGAGAATGCTGAGAGAAACAACTCTGTAGACACCCAGGTCAGTGAACAAGGACAGGGAGGAGGTGCTCCAGGTGCCGCTGTAGTCCATGGAGAGGACCACGGTGGAGGAGGCTGTCCCCCTGCAACCATTGGTGTACAACAGCAGAGCAGATCTCCACACTGCAGCCCGTAAAGGACCATGTACTGCAGCAGGTGAATGTGAAGTGAATCAGGCTGCGACCTCTGGGGAACCCACACAGGAGCAGACTCTGGGATGGAACTGCAGCCCATGGAGAGGAGACCACTGTGGAGCAGGTGGTCTGGCAGGAACTGCTACATGTGGGGGTCATGCTGGCCCAGCTCATTCCTGAGGGGCTGCACACCATGGTGCAGACCCATATACATTGGAGCAGTTCTTGAAGAACTGCTGTCTATGGGAAGGCCACATTGGATCAGTTTGGGAAAGACTGTATCTTATGGAAGGGACCACATGCTGGAGCAGGCGCAGACAGTGAGGGTAAGAGCGACGCTACAGGCTTGGGGCAGAGTGGCTTGAAAGCTGTGCAGAGGAAAAGGATCTGGGGGTGTTGGTCAATGCTTGCCTGAATGTGAGCCACCAGTGTGCCCAGTGAGCATGTCCAGAGAAGGGCTTCAAAGCTGGTGAAGGGCTTCGAAGCTGGTGAAGGGCCTGGAACACAAGTCCTATGAGGAGCGACTGAGGGAACTGGGGTTGTTTAGTCTGGAGAACGGGAGGCTCAGACCTTGTTGCTCTCTACAACTACCTGAAAGGAAGATGTGAGGAGCTGGGGGTCGGCCTCTCCTCACAGATAACTAGTCATAGGACTGGAGGGAATGGCCTCAAGTTGCACTGGAGGAGGTTTAGTTTGGAAATTAGGAGACATTTCTTCTCAGAAAGAGCAGTCAGGCATTGGAACGGGTTGCCCAGGGAGGTGTTGGAGTCACTGTCCCTGGGGGTGTTTAAGGAAAGGTTAGATGTGGTGCTTAGGGACATGGTTTAGAGGGTGATAGTGGTTGTATGGGGACATTGGACCAGTTGATCTTGGAGGTCTTTTCCAACCTTAATGATTATATGATTCTATGAAGGAGCATCAGAGACGAAGTGTTAGGGACTGACTGTAACCCTCTTTCCCTGTTACCCTGCATCACTTGGGGGGAAGGAGGTAGAAGAGAGTGGGTGAGAGAGATTAATCTTCCATTTGTTAAATCTGTTTTGCCCATGATGTTAACTGGTGAGTGATCTCCCTGTCCTTATCTCAACCCACGAACTTTTTTTTTTTTTCCTCCTCTTGTCCTGTGAAGGAGGAGCAAGAGAGCAGCATGGTGGTTCTTAGCTATATACTAGTGTTAAATCACCACAAAAGGTTTACTTGAAGATGCTGTGCTGTACAGCTAAGGAAACTGAGGCATTTCAATCAAAAAGTATCCAGACAGTCAACAGTTAAAAGAATCAGCCTCTCTATAATAAATGTCCATATTTCTCCTATATTTCCCACTGAAAGTAAAACAACTTATCTCTCAGAAGAGAGAAAAGGAAGAGCACCCCATGGAGAGTTAGTTATCTCACATTTACAGTAGGGTAAAAGAATATACATGGGCATTTGTCATAGAGAAGTTGGATGATATTCAATTCTCAGTCAGTGACAGAGTTAACCTATTACCCTAGCACTTCAACTCAGTGACATAAATTTTGTTTTAAATTCATGACTTTAAAAGACAGAGATCAAATTCTATCCCTTTTGTATGACTTAATTAAAAGAAAAAAAAAAAAAGAAAAAAAAAAGTAATTTTATACATACCATATATATATTTTTGGTGCTGCTACTTCTAATATTTTCAATAGCTTATTGCATGCATGTCCTTTGCACATAAGATCTGTTGTGTTTTAACAAGGGGTTGCTGATCTACTGAAGTATTTCTTTGAAGTAATAGACTACTAAAAATGGATTAACATAACTGCAATTCAAGATGAAGTAAATTTTTTTTGACTTCTTTTTAATTAGCTGATAGGATTTCTCCAGAGCAGGGGTCAAATTGGTGTTAAAACCTAAAGACTTTATTCTCTTTTTGCTACTCATGGTCAAAGGCTTTTTCATTTTCTCTCACTGCTCCCATTAGTTGAAATATTGAACAGTTTAAAGGAACATTCACCTACCCCACCCACATTACTGCTGCTAAGAAAGAAACTGCATTTAGGGATAACTTATAACTTTTATTTAGATTGGCTAAACTAGTCAACAATACTAGACAGTGACCATGTCATTTCCAAGAAGATAGATTGCAAAGTATTAATTAATTGGCAGCTTCTTATTATGCAGGGTTCAGCAGGAAAGCACCTATGAGCAGCACAAAGGAATGCTAGACAGTAAATCAGTTTTGTGACTTTAAGCCCGGCTTAAATGCCTCTATGCAAAAGCACGTAGCATGAGAAATAAGCAAGAGGAACTGGAATTTTTAACCCAGTCTCAGGGCTATGATATCATAGTCCTCTGTGAGTTGTGGTGGAATGGCTCACATGACTGTAGTGCTGAGATGGGTGGCTATAGGCTCCTTGGGAGAGATATGCAGGGAAGGAGAGGAGATGGCGTAGCCCTCTGTGTTAGGGAATGTCTGGACTGTTTTGAGCTTAGCTATGCTGGTGAAAGGGTTGTGTACATCTGTGTAAGAATCAGGGGAAAGGTTGAAGTATGTTATAGACCACCAAACCAGGATGAAGAAACAGATGAAATATTCTATAAGCATCTACGAGAAGTGTTGCAAAGCACTCATTCTCATGAGAGACTTCCAACTTCCCAGACATATGCTGGAAATGGGATATAGTGGAGAAGAAGCAATCTAGGAGATTCCTGAAATGTGTGGATGACAACTTTCAGATGCAGGTGGCGAGGGAACCAACTAGGGAAGGAGCCACACTTGACTTGTTGTTTGGTAACAGGGAAGTTCTCATGACTGATGTGATGTTTGGAGGCTGCCTCAGGCACAGTGATCACATCATGATAGATTTCTCCACCCTTGGGGAAGCAAGGAGGGCGGTCAGCAAAACTGCTATTCTACATTTTCTTAGGGCTAATTTTGTCCTGTTCAGGGACCTGTTTGACAGGGTCCCTTGGGAGGCAGTTCTAAAGGGCAAAGTATTCCAGGAAAGCTGGGCATTATTCAAGAATGAGGTCTTGAAGGCACAGGAGCAGGCTGTCTCTATGTGCCAAAATATGAGCTGTGAGGGAAGACCAGCCTGGCTGAACTGAGAAGTTTTTTTCTGGGACTCTGAAAGAAAAAGATAGTTTAGGACCTTTGGAGAAAGGAACAAGCAGCTCAGGAGGACTACAAAGACGTTGTGATGTTATGGAGGGAGAAAACTAGAAGGGGCAAAGCCCAGCTAGAACTTAACTTACTAAAAGTTTTTATTGTACATAAACAAGAAAAGGAAGACCAAGGAGAATTTCCATCCTTTTTTTTTTTTTTTTTTTTTTTTTTTGGATGACAGGGAAACATAGTGATGAAAGATGAGGAAAAGGCTGAGATACTTAATGCCTTCTTTTCCTCTGTCTTTAGTTGTTCTCTGGTTACCCACCCCACTGAGCTGAAAGACAGAGGCAAGGAGCAGAATGAAGCCCTTATAATCCAAGGGGAAATGGTTAGTGACTTACTATACCACTTGAACACACAAAGATCTATGAGGCTGGATGGGATCCACCCAAGGGTACTACCAAGGGAGCTGGCAGAAATGCTTACCAAGCCACTCTCAGTAGTTTACCATCAGTCCTGGCTAATCAGGAAGGTTGACTGGAGGTTGGCAAAAGTGACATCCATCTGCAAGAAGGGCAGGAAAGAAGATCCAGGGAATTTCAGGCTTGTCAGCCTGACCTTGGTGCCAGGGAAGGTCATGGAGCAGGTCATCCTGAGTGCCGTCACATGGCTTGTACAGGGCAACCAGGTGGTCAGACCCAGTCAGAATGCATTTGTGAAAGGCAGGTCTTGCCTGACTAACCTGATCTCCTTCTATGACAAGATGACCTATTTAGTGTATGAGGGAAAGGCATTCAATACTGTATCCCACAGCCTTCTACAGAAACCAGCTTCTCATGGCTTGGATGGATGTTTTGTTTACTGGGTAAAAAACTGGCTAGGTGTCTGGGCCCAAAGGGTTATTGTGAATTGAATTACATTTGGCTGGCAGCCAGTCACAAGTGGTGTTCCCCAGGGCTCAGTACTGGGATTAGTTTTGTTTAATATATTTATCAATTATAGTGATGGGATTGAGTGCACCCTCAGTATATCTGCAGATGGCACCAAGCTGGGTGGGATTGTTGATCTGCTTGAGGGTAGGAAGGCTCTGCAGAGGGATTTGGATGGGCTAGATCAATAGGCCGAATCCAGTCATATGACATTCAACAAGGCTAAATGCCGACTGCTGCACGTGGGTTGTGACAACCCTATGCAGTGATAGAGGCTTGAGGAAGAGTGGCTGAAAAGTTGCTAAGCACCTTTTGTAAGCAACTAAAAGTTGCTTGCTAAGCACAAGCAGAGAAGTGAGAAGACGTACTTAGGCACATGGAAAATAATTGTTAAGAAATTCTTTATGAAATTCACTTTGAATGCCTAAGTCCCAACTTATGTAGAATGTAGACAAACTGTTTGCATCTCTGCTGTTAAATGAACAAGTGCTAGAGAATAATTCCAGTCACAGGAACTCATCTGTGTTTACTTTAAAATTGTTGGAATGGTCCCTTGCATAGCCTCAGCTCATGCCAGCTATCCATGTCTGGACTTGGTTTGGAAACTGGCTGTTTCCATTTTCTTTTCCCAATAGGTAATTTATTGGGTTATGCAATGTTTGCAGGTAAAAAAATTTAACAGTATGAAAGTGGTCTCTTCCATGACAGCTGGCCTCTACACAGAGAACAAAGTTTGCCATATTTAGTTTGCTGATGCAGACACATACCCACTGCATGCAGTGTTCACTTTTAAAACTTGATCAGAAAAAAGACTAACTTTCAGAGCATTGCTACATAAAAGCTGCTAACTGTAACCAATTGAAGAATTTTAAAATATGGAAATTTAAAGAGTTTTAAATATGGAAATTTCCATTTAAAATGGAAATTAAAAAAAAATCAAAAATATTTTTTAACAATGCTTTTTTTTTTTTTTTCCACTGTTAATCTTGTTTTGTGTGTTATTTTCCTGTGTGTCTGTGACAGGAGAAAACACCTAGAAAAATTATTTCTTCCTTGGCAATCAAGTAGGTACTATCCAGGAGAGGTGTTCCAGAGCCTGGAGGATCGCAACCACACAAAATACAATGACTAGAAAGTGTGAGGAGGTCTCAATAACACCACAGAGTCTGGAGTGAGAACAGAGAACAGAGCGCAGAGCAGAAAGAGTAACAGGAAAAAGTCACAGTCCAACTATTATAGGGATGGAAAGACAAGGTAATGAAGGACCAGAGTTTTCTCTTGGTGGAGTTTTCTGCAAGCTAGAAACAGTGAAGTATTATGAAGCCTAACCCACCTTGCAAGGACAATAAGCAGAGAAAATTAAAAATAATTCAGATATATTATTTCTGATCAAGTCTCCTTGAGCTTTCTCTGTTTAAAATGTTATATATATATATATATATATATATATATGAGCATACGTGCTAATATATATATTATATACTTTCTTGTATATACTTGTATATTACACTGGTATATATATACTTGTATATTATACTTGTATATATATCTTGTGTATACTTGTATATTACTTTCTTATATACAACTTTCTTGTAGTTGTTTTTGTTTGATTTTGTTTTTGTTTAAATGTGTTTTGGTCTTTTTTGAGAAATGATAAAAGAGTTAGTCAAAGCCACCTCAAATCTCTTGTTTATTCAGGGACTTTTTATTTATTGATTTACATTTGGGTGTAAAGTTGGAAGGAATTCAATCTAATTGACCCCCTACCCAAAACCAACATCAGCTTTACCTAAGCCAGTTCTGAAAGATACTTTTCTAAGTTAATGATAAAAAATGTTATCAATGCTGATGTCACTGCTTTCATAAAGTTGCAAATTCTTATTGTAGTTTATTTCTAGCAGGTAGCTAAGTACCAAACAGCTGCTCTCTCACTCTGCCCAGGTGGGATGCGGGAGAGAATAGGAAAGGTAAAAGTGCGTGAACTTAGTTGAGATAAAGACAGTTTACTAGGTAGAGCAAAAGCTGTGCACGAAAGCAAAACAAAACAAGGAATTTATTTGCTACTTCCCATTGGCAGGCAGGTGTTCCGCCACTTCCAGGAAAGCGGGGTTCATCACGTGAAACAGTTTCTTGGGAAGACAAATGTCATCACTCCAAAAGTCTTCCCCTTTCCTCCTTCTTCACCCCAGCTTTTATTGTTGATCATGATATTCCATATCGTATGGAATATGCCTTTGGTCAGCCTGGGTCACTTCTCCTGGCTATGTCCTCTCCCAGCTCCTCGTGCGTCTCCAGCCTCCTAGCTGGCAGGGCAGCATAAGAAGCAAAAAGGTTCTGTTCTGTATAAGCACTGCTCTGCAACAACTAAAAACATTGGTGTGTCATCACCACTATTTTCATGAAAAATCCAAAACACAGTATTGTGTGAGCCTCTACAAAGAAAATTAACTCTGTCCCAGCCAAAACCATCACAATTCTTACCTACCTTTATCATTAAAATATATTTTTCATATAGAATCATATAATTTAAGTCTAATTCAGTGCATTTTAACCATGTTATTTCTCAGTCTGTTCACAGAAGACATAAAATGCACCGTTCTTCTTTTCACTTTACACGTCTTTTTAATTATTGCTGTTGCTTGAAGGTTTTTTTTTTTCTTATTAACAGTCTCTTCTCTATTAAGCACACCTTGTTTTTTCTTCAGAAGTCATGTTTACTAAATTTTTATGATCATTGCTATTATTCCCTTTTGAAGTATTTTTAGTTTTCCTACATCAAAAAAAAATATCTTTCACCAAATTATAAATGATATTCCTGTTTTCATATATATACACACACACATATATATACACACATATATATACATCAGTACTCACCTATAGAAATTCTCCCTGCTTTAGTAAACAGTAGAAAATTGAGCTTTTTTTCTTAAAAAAAAAAAAAGTATTATTATCAATTTAACAAATTATTCCAGAAGTTGAATTTTTACCACAACAATAAATATTTAAGACTCATGATAAATTTGAGAGAATGGACAATTTCTTAAATATACATAATCAGTTCAGTATCAGTTAGAGAAGTGTTACGCCATGCACATTAGCACAATACTTAATTTTAAATAGAAAATTTGCAGGAAATATTTTCTCTAGGCTGAAATTAAAAGAATAATCTGAAGATGTCATCAGTAAGAGGTTTTAGAGACACAATAAAATAATACTTTCCTACTAAAGACCCTTCTTTCAAACATTTGTGATACCATCATAGTTCTATAAAACAAAAACAATATATTTGTCAAGTATATTTGCCAACTTCTTTGCCAACATATTTCTAGGCATACACCAAAGGATGATAATTTCAAAAAGCTGTTGCAAAAATGCTAGAGGAAAGTTTACAGTATCAAACTAAAGAGTAAATAATTTTTCTGAAGGTAAAATGGTACATTCTTCAATGTAATTTTAACTCCTGTAATCCTTTGCAATCTATTTACAGACTTAATAAAGCTAAACCAATGACTCATCAAGTGCAATACTAAATTCAATGCTCCACTATGTTGATCAATATTATAATTTATTTAATAAAATTAAACTTCTTTTGTGATTCTTGTCTATTGCACAATGTTCCCTTAAGTTGACTTGCTATTCATTTAATTATTGCAGGGAGATAGACATTTGAATTAAGTTAAATCCAAATACTTTGACACATGGTGGGCATTTAGCAGCTGTTAATGTGAAACACTAAATTGAACCGAATCTAAACAAGTTTTAGAAATGTCCCCCAAATGAAATTGCTTTCCCTAATGTTTCTGCCATTATTTTTAATTTTCCTAACCCAAAAGAATCTTTCAAGGGGAAAACATCCAAGGTAGCTAGTACTCATTTTTTTACATCTATGATACATTGTTATTAATCATAGTTATTCTTCTGTAGGATCACTTTTCATAATTGGGATAGTCATATTTCAAAACAAATACACTATATTATAGCATAGTAGCCAACTTTAAAAAACCTAAAGAATTTATAAATTCATATCAGATCATTCATATCATTTGAAGTGTTAGGCACGCTTATGTCTACAACTAAAGAAATGAACCAAATCTGTTTATTCAAAGAGTTAATCAAATGCAGACCTGTTTTCTCACATTTTCTGTTGAAAACATTTGCTATTTATAACTTCTCTGCATGAGTAGCTTTTTTACCTATTTAAAATTCTCACAGTGTTATGGTAAGTGTGAGAGCTGGATTTTTGTTGTTGTTTTCACTAAGTTTCCACAGCAAGCCTCAACAGAAAGTGTGAAAATTAGTCATAGTAAAAAGATCTTTCGTCTGCATTATTGCAAAGAACAGAAAGAAATCAGAACCCAGATGAATAGTGTTAACTCAAAATCTAAAAGTCAAAGGGAAGAAAAAAACATTTTAAAAATTATTTTAAGAAAATATTTTGACTTTGAGATGAAGTTCATTACTTCTATTTGCTTGGAATTACTATTAAATAACCAAAAGACAGGAGGAACAACATTCCACAGCAGATATTTTTTTGTCAGCATGTAGTTCCCTTAACTCCTAGTACTTTACTCACTATGTGGATGAGCAAGATCAAGATGGAAACATATAGTTTATTTCAGTTTCTAAGATTATATGATTTTTGAAAGAATTAGAAAGTGAAAGGGGGAAGAAACTAAATAAAAGAGAAAATTCTAGTAATGTCTTGGAACAATTTTTAATAATTTCAAGTAGCAATTCTGCTCTGCAGATTGTTTATGCAATAAAAAGTTGAAGTACCATACTACTTATGAAGGTTAGAGTTACCTCTTTTTTTTTTTTTTTAAAACTAGATAACCACTGTAATTATTCAGTTACTAGTTAACTATTCCTAATATTATCATTAAAGCATTGTGCTGTCTTTCTTGGTTTCACTGTATGATATTCAGTATTGAAGAAGCATAAAGTACAGATTACTTTTATTTTCATAGATGGTGATGCTTATTCCACTGATGTTAGTACATTGATTTTTATCTAATATTGTATATCTCATGGGAGAAAGAGAGAAACAAAATCAAAAAGCTTATATGAAATATATGTATATCATATTTTCTAAGTGAGCACTGATAAATCTGTATACTCTCTATGTGACACAAATAATACTTCATTTAGATACTGAAATGATGTGGGTTTTGTTTTGTTTCTTTTTAAAAAAAAAAAAAAGTAGATGCACAATTTTCTATGGTTCCCGTATGCCTGTCAATATGGCTTTGACCTAAGCAAACCTACAGGAACTTCAGAAATTCTCAGAGCAACTTAGCACTCAGAACTGGAGCACAATTCTGATATCCTGGCTTCCCTTTCTATTTCTGAACCATAGTCTCAAAAGTAGTTGAGCAGCTTATGAACTGTAATTTTACCTTAATTATCATCTGTTTATTGCAAAAGTTTATCTTGAACAACTTAATCACAAAGAAATCGTCAAAGGTATGCTATCTGAATTACTCTATCACTTCAGAAAAAAACATTGGAAATGCAAAATTTTTCTCTTCAATAGTTTCTCAGTAATCAAGGTCAACTGTTAAATGTATATTTTCAAGAAATTTGGAAGTTTGTGTCAGTTGGTGATTTTATCTCCCTATGAGATTGTAATGATTTTTTTCCCTTTTAATTTAAAGATATGCTGCTAAAAGTCTGTCAAGACAAATTTAAACAGTACCCTGTAGTGCTTTCTAAATTTTTATTGCTGCAATTAAGAAAACATAAAGCTTTCACAGTGTTGACTACGCTTATGTAAAAGTGAGCAGAAAAGAGTTCATTTCTACGTTACCTGTTATGGACAGATGACTAGGATTGATTATTCTTTTCCTCTCATCAACAAAATCATGCAAGAAGTGTGCAATTTATCTTCTCATTTTAAAAAGAAAAGAAAAAAAATCAATTACTAAGCCAAGGTAAACTTTATGGTATGTTAAAGCTAACACTAATAAAATAACTTTTATTTCCAATATCAATATTCGTTAAAGTTTTATATGGTCTATCAAAAGGCTAATCATACTAGACTATAGGATGTTTTTGGTACTTTTTTTCCCTTTTTATCTGAGCATCATAAAAAACATTTTATTGTTCTTTCAGTCAAGAAAATGTAAGTATTAGAGTAAAGAGACACACAGAAAACATTGCTGGCAGAATGATTAAGAAAAGTCCTAACCTAACAGGCACAGAAGACAGAACATCGGACCCATCAGGATTGTTTCCCACCCTTCATCTAATACTCAATTCTGGCTCTTTTGATTCAAGTGTCCTTGTCACAGAGGTCAGTTTAATTCTATCACATCCAAATATTCTAGGTAAAGTATGTTGCACGTGTGCAGACTGCAGGCTCATTTGTCACATTATTGCTTGCTGACACTTTTGAAGGCAGGTGTCCATTTGAAGAATGTGCAGTGGCTGGAGGGTCAGGGGATTTGCATAAAACTTGGAAAGAACCTCTTCAGTAAGAAGGTGTGGGATGCAATATACACAGAAAGCACAAAAGACTCCAGCTCGTGGAAACAGATGTTGTCAGGCCTGTACCTAGCTCTTTTTTTAAACAAAATATTTTTTCCCTAATAATAATAATAGCTTAGCAATACATTAAATGCACACTAAAAATAATTTATCATTCTGTTGGTTAGCTTTTCTTTACTAGAGTAACCATCATCTGTTGGCAAGTACTATTTCATTTGGGGTCACTCAGATAATTCTATTCTCTATTCTCAAGGTACTTAGGTTTCTTATGGTTAACCAAGTAATTCTACCCTTCCCTCCAGGACAGTAAAGAAGTGATACAAAGTAAATAGTTCAGTTGAGTTAGTTCAGTTGGAATGAACCTTCAGTATCATCAAGTCTAACTGCCTGACCTCTTCATGGCTAACCAAAAATTAAAGCACAATATTGAGGGTATTATGCTTCTCGAACACTGAGGGGGATAGGGCATCAACCACCTTGCTAGGAAGCCTGCCCCACTGTTTGACCATCTTCATGGTAAAGGAATTTTTCCTAACATCCACTCTTAACTTCCCCTGGTGCAGCTTTGTGCCATTCCCTCACATCCTATCATTTCTTACCAGGGAGAAGAGATCAGCACCTCTTTGTTTGTTTCCCTCCTAAGGAAGTTGTAGAAAGCAATGAGGTCACCTCTTAGCCTTCTTTTCTCCAGACTAGACAACCCAAGTGTCTAAATCCTTACTTCATAGACGTGCCTTCTGGACCTTTTACCTGGTTTGTTTCACTCCTCTGGAAACTTTCAAGTATCTTAGTATCCTTTTCATATTGCAGACCCCAGAAATGTACCAAATATTCAAAGTGAGGCCATAGTACCACTAGATATAGCAGGAGAATCACCTCTTTTGAACAGCTGGCTATGCTGTGTTTTATGCACCCCAAAATGCATTTTGCCCTCTTGGCTGCTAGGGCACACTACTGACTCATGCTGAGCTTAGTGTTGACCAGCACCTCCAGATACCTTTCTGCAGAGCTACTCTGTAGCCACTCATGTCCTAATCTGTACCTTTGTCTGTCATTAACTTTGATTTAATTGTATTAAAGCTCCTACATGAGTTTAAATGACATGCAAGTGTATACAACAAGATGGAAGGTAGTTATAGCATATTGAATTAAAAATTAGATATTTAGATATTTTTTGCATTTAACCTGGAGAGGCTTATTTATTTTTTAACTGTATATATATATATATATAGCAAGACAATTACCTTTACTGTAAGAAAGTTCCCATGAAATGAAGATTCCTATGCTTCAAAACTGTCACATCCTAAAAGCTTCTATGACTAAAGAACAAAAATATTCCATGATTTCTGTGGTTTTATAGTAATGCAAAAACACCAATCTTTCTTCAGCTGAGAAGTATATGTGTACTTTTTAGTACAAAGATATATTGTATATGTGTCCAAAGATATACTCTATATATGTCCAAGCAAATATAATGTTAACATCACACAGCAACTTTTTCATTCATGTCAGTGGTGAAAATCAAAGAATCATAGAATGGTTTGGGTTAGAAGGGACCTTAAAGATCATCTAGTTCCACACCCCACACCATGGGCGTCACACTCCACACCATCTGGTGCCACCCACCACATCAGGTTGCCCAGGGCCTCATCCAACCTGGCCTTGAACACCTCCAGGAATGGGGCATCCACAGCTTCTCTGGGCATCCGATTCCAGTGCCTCACCACCCTCATAGTGATGAATTTCCTCTCAACATCTAATCTGAATCTCCCCCTTATCTGCCCCTCCCTCCTTCCCCTCCCCCCCCCCCCCCAAAAAAAAAAAAAAGAAAAAAAGAGGTGGGGGGACGACAAATAAATATCTATGACTTCCTGTAAGTCAAGTGCCTCTATTTTGTTACTGGTAGGCAGATGTATGGGTCACGAAATCTAGCATTTTGTTGACAGCATAAAACATAAAAAGAAAGAAAGAAAACCTACACAGAAAAACTAAATACTCCATTTAAAGATCTTCCAAAACAGGAAAATATTATTTCCTTTTAATATATATTTAACTAGTGAATGAAAAATATTTAATTGACAGATATGTCAGATTTATTGAGTTGCAGAATAATTCTTCATTTTTTCTTTTGTCAAAATTTTAACAGCATGATATTCGTAGATCATAGTGCATAGTGGTGGTGTGAGCAAAGTACTCTCAACTCAGGGTATTGTCTTCATTGAATTTACTGCCAAGTAACACCAAATTCTGATGACTGATCCAGATATTAGGACAAAATCCCATAACAAGAACAATAATAGTAATAATAATAGCAAAAAACAACAACCAAAAAAAAAAAAAAACACTTAAGTAAACCTTCCTCAGGTTCAACAAAAGCTACATACCTCTGCCTTCCACTTCTTAGTTTCATCTTTCCTGCTTTTTGCTGCCTATTATACTTAGTCTCACTCTCCCAGTGTTCTCTTTCCCCACATCTTCTCTTCTTTCCTAAGTATGCGTAAGCTGGGGCATCAAGAGCTGTCCTGCCTCATCTGCAATTTGAGGGAGCAGAGGGAGCAATGGGCCTTTTCCATCCTCATGTTGTTGGAGCCACCCGTACCTGACTGTGAGTGGCCCAGGGAAGCTCAGGTCCACCTCCACGCAAGTCATCCTGAAGCCCCCAGCAACTCAAGCCTACCAGTTACAGCCAGTACAAGGGTATAGCAGACTTTTTTTTTTTTCCTAAGCTCATTAGTCTGTTCTCCCATAAACCTGATGTGTCCGTGTAGGTACTTCATGAATGCACAGAAGCACACACCATCTAGTTACGGGCCTACATGGGAATGACTTAATCCATGACCTCACTGAATGGTGAATCTCAGTATAGCAGGGCAGAGAACCTTCCTTAAACCATATTTCTGAAGTAATGTACCTCAGCTTCAGGATTTAAAGGCTCCATTGTAAGTACAAGTTGAGTTTCTTTTTGTTCAATTTGTGTGTGTGTGTATGTGTGTGTGTGTGTTTAATTTGAGTCATTGGGTAGGTTCATTATGAGTTTTTGTTGTTGCTTCTATTTATTTCATTGTGATCCTTGGGCTCTATTGTTGTATTCTATTTCACAAATTTGTTGGCCCATGGACATCTGTCAACATGCAAAATTTCAGGGACATCTGTAATGGACACTACAAGACATTATGCACTCCAAAATTTGGTAGTGAAATAAAGAAGAATGTTTTGTAGACCACTTGAAAATAAATTCCCAGAGTATTGCAGATCAGGAACCACTCTTAAATTACAGATTTCAATATTCTCTCAGATTGGGTCAGTAAAATCTTCAGCTCCCTTTGCTGCTCAGAGCTGATGGAGCACTCAATATTCCTGTGTTATGGCTTTTGTAGTTATCTGAAATCTGAAGGGTTATGAAGTTATCTGAAGGATGTCTGCTTGGTATCCAAGACTAATGTTGACTAATTCTGTCTGAAAAGGGACGACTCTCAGATTGTTTCTATGAAATAGATCTATATGTAAGGATGATTTCTCAATCTCCTCTTCAGCTCAAGAAGACGAGGGTCACGACATGCAATCAGTTTCCTCAGTTTGCTGAGGGCATTCATTGCTCAATCTTTCTGCCTCTTATTTTCTCAGTCTAAATGTAGAATACACATGCCTGCATCGCAGTCTTTATAGTGAGACTCCTCTTTTCTGATATAAAACTTGAATAGTTGAGATTTTTCACATATCAGGCTGGTAAACAGAATTCTCTTCACAAAGCCCCAGGAGTACAGAATGTATTTCATCAGCAGGGAAAAAACACCCAAACACTATAAAGTAAACATAACTTTATGAAAACAGAAAGTATTCCAAATGCTGCATGGCACTAAACTACATTCTATTTCACTGCTTTTGATCTATAATCTCTGAAGCAGTGGTTTCAGAGAAATGTAAATTTTCTTTTCCTAATTTAATAATCACATTCAGTACTATAGAATAATTTTGAACAGGAATGACACTAAATTCTATATTGAAAAGTTCTGTTTCAATTTATGGCTGCTTCTTTAAAGGTACCCTGGAGGTGGTTTATATTAAGATGGCCCAGTTTGATTCAAAGGATAAACTACTACAAAGCTTATAAATAAATAAATAAATAAATTGTATATTACACAAACAAGTATCAAATTCATAAGAGGAAGTTCAGATCACCTAATTATGACTAATTCTGAGTATTGGTAAACTCAAAGAGTATTTAAGCTAAATATTTTTAATACCATTCTGGTCAATGTAAAAGTATGGTTAAAATATTAAGATGATCAATAAGAGAAAAACAATTTTGTGAAGGAGTATTCTAGATAGTAGATACAAAGCACTGAATGTAAGAATTTATACAGAAACAGGTAATTCAGAGCATTGTCAGAAGGCCTAGTATGTTTTCTGGTAATGCAGCTGGGACTATTCAGAACGGAGGAGGAAGGCACAGCTGAATCCTTGGGAGTTGCTACTTGGGTGTTGGGGGAAAGATCCATCTACTAACAGTTTTGGTTTTAAGTTACTCCAGTTCAACTTCGGATGAAGAATATCACAGTAGTTCCACTGTCCTATGCGAGTTCATGGGCTTCCCTTTAGGGCACCCTTTACATAAACTATATGTAAAATTAGACAAAATTGTTTAAGTATTTCTACATTTGCTTGCCTATTAAAGCCATGACCTAACTTTAAGTTTAAAATCTTGAGGTAAAATATTTTCAGCAAAGATTTCTTCTTCAAGCTAAGAGGATTGTCTTTCTGTGCATTTGCCCACAGCTATACTGGTTGCCAGGCTAGTATCTTATAGATGTGATCTGCGTTTACATCAGAACTTCTATCCAACAGAATAAATTTTTGTCACATTAAAATGATACATACTTTTCCACATAAAACATCCCTGATTAAAAATTAAGTCCTTTCAATTACAGCCATAGATTGTAGTAGTAAAATGTAACATGAAGGAAAATGCAATTAAAACTGTAGTGAACATTTATGTAAATCAAAAGTCGGTAGTGAAGCAAATATAATGAGCTAGTCAAACCATGACTAAATCACATTTGTTAATGTTCTTGTTGACATATATTTGCACAGAAAACAGGTGAGAAAGTTGTTTAATTTCTCTCTCTCTCTCTCTTTTTGAACAAAGTACTGGGATCACTTCTCACTTAGAGTGGTCAACCTGAGTTATGCGAACATAAATCTTATTTGTGCCACTTCAGTCTCTTAGAAATAAAGTCTGATAGCCTTTATACCCACATGACCTTAGGAAAACAGTCACTCAATCATTAAATCAATTATCTCTAGGTTGGGACAACGATCATTTGTGTTTAAAACCTAAGGGATTAACCACAAAACCAGTCTTGAGATGCTAACACCTACCTTAATTTGTATCTCTCACATGTTGCAAAATATAGGAAAATGTCAGAGCCGTCACAAGAAACTTAGTCTTTGAACAAACCACGAAATCAGATAGAATCACACCAAATGGTTAAGGTTCAAAGGGACCTCAGGAGGTCATCTGGTCCAGATCTCTTGCTCAAGCAGGAACACCTAGAGGTGGTTGCTCAGGACCACGTCCAGATGGATTTTGAAGATATCCAAGGAGGGAGTCTCCACAATCTCTCTGGGCAACCTATTTCAGTGTTTTTGTCACCTGCATAGTAAAGAAGTGTTTCCTAATGTTCACATATAGCCTCCAGTGTTTGAGTTTGTGCCCATTGCCTCTTGTCCTTTCCCTGCACACCACTGAAAAAAGCCTGGCTCTGTCTTCTTCTGTCTTTAGAGAACAAGCCTTATGAGGAACAGCTGTGAGAGCTGGGGCTGTTTACCTTGGAGAAAAGAAGGCTCAGGGGAGACATTATTGTATTTTAACTTAAAGGAGGTTGTAGCAAGGTGGGGATTGGGCTCTACTTCCAAGTACCAAGTGATAGGATGAGGGAAAATTGCCTCAAATTGTGCCAGGGGACGTTTAGGTTTGATATTAAGAGATTTTTTTTACTGAAAGGGTTGTGCAACATTGGAATAGGCTGCCCAGGGAAGTGGTTGAGTCACCATCCCTGGAGGTCTTCAAGAAGCTTGCAGATGTAGAACTTAGCATGGTTTAGTGGTGGACTTGTCAGTACTATGTTAAAGGTTGGACTAGATGATCCTAGAGGTCTTTTCCAACCTGAATGACTCTTTGATTTTATGATTCTTTGCAACATCCCTTCAGGTCTTTATGGACCTAGATAACCCCTGAGCCTCCCCTTCTCCAGGCTGAATAGGCTCTGTCAGCGTCTCCTCATAGGAGAAATGCTCTGGTCCCTTGGTTACTTGGTGGCCATATGTTGGAATCCTAGTATGTCTAGGTCACTCTTGTACTGGTAGGTCCAGTATTGAACACAAAAAACAATTCATAAAGAATGCAGATTTACAGATTTGCAAACAAAATAATTAAAAAGGAAATAAAAATTTGCACTGTGCTTCTGTAAATGTTGTGTATGAATGGACAACAGTGTTTGTTCTCATAATATGCATCTTCTTTTCTTAGCGACAAACACTAATGATGGTATTCATTATGACGGTTGAGCTAGTTATCCTAAATTTCCTTTATGATAAATGGAAAGGACCAGGCATTTTCCAGAGAGTAATTCATCTTATTCAAAACTAAACATAAAATAGGTCACATGAATTACACCTTAAAAGTGCTTATTCCTCCTTGATATGACTCTAGGATGATCACCTTAGATGACCACAATATTACATATAATTACAATATTGATGTCTACAGCTAGATGAGATTAGTCACCAGATTGCTCACTTTGGAATCTGTTTTCAGCAGTTCAGTAAGTTAAATGCCAAACAGTTTCTACCATCATCAGAAATCACCATAGTTGGAATCAGTAACGTTTATGGCATACAAACCTATTTATATTGAAGAAAGTTATTTCAGCACCAGCCCCATGCTGAACTACAGCTCCATAGCTCCATGTTGGAACACTGACTGTGGAATATCAAACTGTAATCATGACCTATGGAAATATGGAAAACTGTTTTTGAGAAAATTAATTAATTTGCATCATCAGGGTACTTTCTATGAAGTTGAGGAGGATGATAGAAATTCCTAACACATGAAAACTGTCATTTTCCAAGCTTAGCTGCACTGCTGTCTAACTCCTGTTACCTATTCTGCTTAGCACAAAATGTCTTTATGAGGTGCTGCAAAATGAATTCCATTCTTTTGGATTGTAGTATTTCATTATTTATAGCAGAAAATCTTTTTCTTAACATTCCATTCTCTATAAAGAAAGAAAAACTCTAATGGTAAGGTGAGAAATTAAAATATGAACTGTGTAAGAAAACTATAAATTAGCAGTATCTTAAAACATGTGTGACTTTCTCTAGTTATAGTACATTATCAGGATTTAAATTTATTTTTCAATGTCTCATTCTGCAGATTAGAGAAAAAGAGGACAGAGGTGACTGAATTGTGATTGAATAATTAGAACTAAATATTATGTTTATAAATTATATGTATGAAAAGCCAAGAGGTTAACAGCAATAGCTTTTCTGAGATGGATGTCATTGAGAGATTCAAGTGTTACATGAGAAAAGATAAAGAACTTCATAGAATCATAGAATGGTTCTGGTTGGAAAAGATCTTAAAGATCATTTAACTCCAACCGCCTTGCCATGGGCAGTGATGCCACCCACTAGAGCAGGTTGCCCAGGGCCTCACCCAGCCTGGTCCTGAACACCTTCAGGGACTGGGTATCCACAAAATTCTCTTGGTAACTTGTTCCAGTGTCTCACTACCCTTACAGTGAAGAATTTCCTCCTAATGTCTAGTCTAAATCTATCCTCTTTTAGTTTAAGACCATTCGCCCTTGTCCTATCATTATCTACCCAAGTAAAGAGTCCTTCTCCAGCCCTCTCAGCTTTTCTTCATAGGAGATGTGTTCCAGCCCTCTGATCATCTTTGTAGCCCTCCTCTGGACTTGTGGAAATGTCTACATCCTTCTTGGGATGGGGGTTCCAGACCTGGATGCAGTACTCCAGGTGGGGCCTCATGAGGGCAGAGTAGAGAGGGACAAATACCTCCCTCGACCTGCTGGTCAAACCTCTTTTGCTGTAGACCAGGATGCAGTTGGACTTCTGGGCTGCAAGCACACACTGCTGGCTCATGTTGAGCCTTTCATCCACCAGAACCCCCAAGTCCTTCCCTGCAGGGCTTCTCTCAATGAGTTCTTCCAGTCTGTACTCCTGTCTGGGATTGCCCCGGCCCAGGTGCAGCACCTTGCTTGCACTTGGACTTACTGAACCACATGCGGCCACTTTGAGGGCCTGTCAAGGTCCCTTTGAATTGCACCTCTTCCTTCTTTGGTATCAACTGCACCACTCATCTTGGTGTCATCTGCAAACTTGCTGAGGGTGCACTCAATCCCATCGTCTATGTCATTGATGAAGATATTGAAAAGCACCAGTCCCGGGACAGATCCCTGAGGTAAACTGCTTGTCACCAGTCTCTACCTGGACATAGAACTTGCTCAGAGATAAAAGATGTAACGAAGAAAAAGATTTAACTAGAGAAAATTTCAATGGATTTAGTTTAGTTTACCCTAACTTTACCCTAAATTTTAGAAATAGATAAAAACTAAAGAAGATGTTATAGGGTATCAGTATTTTCCCATACAATTAATTTTTTACTACTACTACTATAACTAAAAAAAAAAAAAAAAAAAAAAAAAGCTATCAATTCCAAGCACTTTTCCTTCTCTTTGCTTTCCTCAACCTTTCCTGTACTAGAATCATGATATGTATATTTTGATTAATGCAAACACCTAACAAAATGACTATTCTATAAACACATCAAAACTGATAAGGATTTTAAAATATAACTATTTCATCTACAATAATTTTCACTAAGAAGCTCAACCTTATATATCTGTGTCCTGTGGACAGGATTCAATATTTTCAGAACCTACTGCACCTTTAAAAATTATTCCAGTATAAGAATCATCATCAAGATCCAAAGTCTAGTAGATTAAAGGCAAACGTGCTCTCCAGGAATTAAATCACAATTATTATACATTTTTTTCTAGGTTTATATTTAGTTTATGTTTATTTTATACAGTTAAAAGTAGAGGTAGTGAGACATATTGTGGGATATAATAGTTGCAGAAAATCAAGAACCTATCTACCATCTGCTGGTCACTCAGAAAAAAAAAAAAATAACAACAGAGGCAGAATGAAGTTAAAAACCCTCTAGCGTTCTTAACTGTGTACTTCATAAACAACGCTGCGATCTTCATCAAACTCTGTTTCTTGTGTCATCCAAAATTTCATAATCAAATTATATGATAATAGTAACATTATAAGTTCTTCACAATGTATTTTAAGCTCCTAATCAATTTCTCAAATGAAGGGAAGAATATACCTTTGTATAATGTGCCTACATGATGAATATTCTGGCTTAATCTCTTACTATCTTGCTCTGCAGTGATTATTTTGAGTTTCTAACTCCTGCAAACTAGAATCGTATCCTATATCATTTCAGCTGTCAATACAGAGCATTGCACTAAATAAATATTCTGGATCTACTTTTCCTGAAGCAAATTCTCAACATAAAAAGACTCTAACTTGGCTTCCTTGACTAAATATCTTCAGGGTGTTCATGTCAGTATCTTGTTATTACCTACCGTCTTCAATCTTGTTCAGTTACCAGTCAGCATAGCCATTTGCTTATCATGCAAACAAAGTTAAGGTTATGTTTAAAACAATAGCTTCCAGCTGTTTCCTGTTCCAATCATTAAAAATACAACATTCCGGTCAATAGAGAGAGTAGCTGACAGTTTTGCTCAAAAACATAATTTAGCAAGTGTGGTAAATAAGAAATTAAACTGTAATATAATAAAAAGCTTTTAGACTGACTTGAACAGTGCTGCTGCTTGGCTGCTGCCAAAAAGATAAAAATAATGTATGCAAATTAGATGAAGCTGAAATTAAGGAGGTCTAGCAGAGAATGGCTAAAGAAGCCAATTTTATTTTATTGTTTGTAACTAGATAAATAATTCTCCAGTAGGCATGAAAACAGCAGAAACATGTTACTAAGTTGATTTGAGCTTTTCATTTTTTTCTCATCCTCACTCAGAAACTACTGGGGAATTAGTCATTAAATCATAAAAATATATAATGCTTGTGTCAGTTCAAGGTGAATGTTTTATATTTATTTGGATCAGATTAACACACAAACAATACAAAATATACAGTTTCCAATTTTTTCAACGAATTGAATGATTCATTTAACATTAATATTTACTTAATGAATAGAGGTGAGACAGAACTGCCATAAGAGTGGCATCAAATATGGCATTTATTCTACTATTTACAGAGAAAAGATTTGCAGCGTTTCTGCTGCTCACATTTTCTACCTTTTAATTTATGCACACTGTTAATCTATTGACAATTGCGGACATTGCAGCAATAACACAGTTTTCATCTTTTATTTCATGGCTTCATACTTTCTATATCACTCCCTCAAGCTTTCTGTAAAAATGTGTAAGACCATTGTATATATTTTTCCTTAACTTCCTTAATATTTTTCCTTAATAATAACTGCAAGGTTGTTAAAAAAAAAAAAAAAAAAAAAAAAAAGTATTCACTATTCACAGGTACCCAAACGAATGTCTATGCAGTGACAATACAGTTCTCTCTGCTTATTAGAACATTTTTTTTGCTGTTTCATTAAGATATATGTATCTGTTTTATCCACTTGTAGCCTCTGTAAATTGTAAGATCTTTGGTACTAAAGTCAATCTTTTTTTGTTTTCTTGTTGTTGTTGTTTGTTTAAATATGCACAAAACCTAACAAAATGAGCTTCTGTCTTTAATGCAATTACAAATATCTGAATGTTGTCTGGAAATCCCCAAATGTTTGTCTGAGGATTTTATAATCCACAGCAGTATCACTGCTTCTACTTTTGCAAGGGAAGATGAGAGTAAGAGAGCTAAAGGAATGTATCATGAACACCTAAGAATAGTTACTTGCCTGAGGAGCTCTATTAAAGCCCTGTGTAAAGCTGTTTTGTATGTTCATCAGCAAAGACCACATAGCATTAGCCTCTGTGTACTGCTCAGAGTTGTAAAGGAAATCCATGACAGAGCTGGGAATATGTGTACATCTCTGAGGATTCAAATTTATTTTCATGAAAGTTATCACAGTTTCCATGACTTAATACAAAATCAGACCATACAATTACCTAAATTGCATATCCACATTACATCAGCAAGATTAAGTACACACGTTTACTAAGTATGCATAAATATAAAACAAAGAATAGTATTCTAGATAGATTCTGGTCTCAGTAACTCTTTGTTTTATTTTGTTTTACTTCTCTCTCATTATTACAGAAGCTTGTATTTTACTACCTGCAGATTTTTATTGAGTCTTGGAAACTATTGGTATTGGATCTGGGCTGATATATAATGAAAAATATTCTGCTTGGTCACCTTGCATTTTATATTATTATTCTTGTTGCTTATGGTTGTGTTTTTCTTTGTGGCTGCAGCTGAACAGATTCTAGAAGGTTCTAGTGCATCTGTGTTTAAGATGGTTGTGTTTAGCATCACCTCATGATCCAATGCCACGCCCAATGTCATCTTTGGTCCCTGCCAATGATTTAACACTTGGTGCTATCCAGCTTTGCTTTCAGCAACTATCTTTCCAAATGTATAACTTGACAGGTTCCCTTCAAAACCTCTCATATTTATTTATTTATTTATTTATTTATTCACAGATCTGTATCTAGCAACATTCTAATCAAACCACAAACCAGACTGTAAAATTTGATGAAGTAAGAGTTATCCAACCCCCACACTAGGGTTATGTTTTTGTTTGTTTGTTTGTTTGGTTGTTTGTTTGTTTTTGTTTTGTTTTTTTTTTTTTTTTTTGACCGCTTTGCATAAATTCTGGTTCAATCTGAAGTTTTCTTTTGGAATGAACCATCTCATTTCCTCCACAACAAAATCTGTCTTCTTTTCATGTGACTGTTCACTTCTAACAGGAGACTGGCTCAAGCTCTTTATGTTTTCTTGTGCCAGATAAGTAAAATATATCCTCAGTTTCATGTTGTAATGATGAGGTTTTTCAGTGGGCTGCAGCACAGTCTTCAAATTCTCAGACACTTAAAAGTAAACCAAAAATGCAAAAAGACACTTGAATAAAGACAAAATAGTAATTATGACAATGTTAGAAAAGACATCGCATAAAGGCCAAAGGAGATGTATGTCAAGTATTGTTCTGTATGAACAAAGGTTAGTGTTTTCTGATTGACTTTGGAATCACAGATTATTGTCTGAAGTTAATGTATTTAGCAGTAACGGTGTAACCAGTATCTAGTGGATCCTACAAAATTCAGTGAAATCATGTGATGATAAAATTAATTTCAGCTCCTAAAATATTCCTTATAAACAGGGTATACACACCAATTCACTGTTTTGAAATCTACGAATAGTCCTTAAGGTCTGAATTTGTTCTACTCAGGGAGTTCATCTGAATTATGATTTGGGCCAATTTTTATTTTTTTATTTTTATTTTTTCCCTGACAAACAAGAGGTAGTATAACTAAAGCTTTTATATGAAACTCCACACAAATGAATTCATGTAATGTTGAAAACATCGGAGCACATGGAACTAACTGAAAATACCATAGGGTAGTCAGAGGTTATGTTGCAATGTGAGAAATGAAGCTGAAGTAAGTAACCAATCACAGATGACATTTGTCCAAGAACCCCAATGGAATCAAAGCACAAATGAACTGTGCTAACAGGAAAACTGTGCAATTAAAATTATGTTCTGTTACCATTGCATTTAATGGGTCTTCGATGAATGACAAAGAAATCAGGATTAGACCTTTCATCATTAAATAGCTATTAAACCAGAGGGCTAGAGAGCTGACAGCATTGTACTTCTTTTTAAAGAGGTGCTAAAGATGATACAAGAAATTATTGCCTGATATGCTTCATTGTAGTGTAAGAAGAAAATGCTCTAAAACAAAACAAAACAGAAAATCTATTAAGAGTAGAGTCATAAAGCACTTAAATTAACCTAATACATTAGGGGAAAACTACTAATGACTTTTGAAAGGTGAATTATGCCTACTAACATTCTTTAAGGATTCATGCAAAATAGAGGATAGAAACATATAGAAAACCATAGAATCATTGAATAATAGAATATCCTGAGATTGAAGGGACCCACAAAGATCATCGGGTCCAACTGCTGGCTCCACAGAGGACTACCCAAAAATCAAAGCCTATTTGAGAGAGCATTGTCCAAACACTTCCCTGGGGAGCATGCTCCAGCACCCAATCACCCTCTCAGTGAAGAACCTTTTCCTAACACCCAGTCTGAACCTTTCCTGATGCAACTTTGTGCCATTCCCTCGGGTCCTGTCACTGGCACAAGAGAGAAGAGATCAGAACCTGCCCCTCCACTCCCTCTCATGATGAAGCTGTAGGCCTCCATGAAGTCTCCCCTCAACCTTTTCTAAGCTGAACAAACCAAGTGATTTCAGCTGCTCCTCATATGTTTTGTCCTCTAAACCTTTCACCATCTTTGTTGATGTTCTTTGGACACTTTCTAATATCTTTATATCCTTCTTATATTGTGGCATCCAAAACTGCACACAGTAATCAAGGTGAGGTTTCACTAGCACAGAGCTGAGCCAGTCAAACCGGATGGCTCTCCTGTGATTAATACACCCAAGGATATGGTTGGTCCTTTTGGCTGCCAGGGCACACAGTAGACTCATATTCAACTTGTTGTCAACCTGAACCCCAAGATCCCTTTCCATGGGGCTGCTCTCCAGCCTCTCATCCTCATCTGTATACATATCCAGGATTGCACAATCCCAGGTGCAGAATTCAGCATTTGTTTTTGTTAAATTTCATTTGGTTGGTGATTTTCCAGCCCTCGTCTGTCAAAATCTCTCTGAAAGGCCTTTCTACCCTCAAGGGATTCAACAGCTCCTCTTAATTTTGTATCATCTGCAACCTTACTTAGTATGCATTTGAGTCATGCATCCAGATTGTTTATAAAAATATTAAAGAGAACTGGACATCAAATGGAGAGAGTCCTGGGGAACCCTACTAGGGACTGGACACCAGCTTAATGTAACCCCAGCTACCACAAACCTTTGAGCTCAACCTGTCAGCTGATTGTTCACCCATTCTATTGTGTATTTGTCTAGCTGTATGGTGGACATTTTATCCAGAAGGATGCTGCTATAAGAAACAGTATAGAAAGCTTTACTGAAATCCGAAAATATTACATCAACTGGCTTCCCTTGGTCAACTCAGTGGGTAACTTTGTCATAAAAGGGAATTAAGTTCATAAGACAGAACTCTCCCCTTGTGAACCTGTGTTAGCTATGACCAATGACTGTGTTTTTCAAGTGCTTTTGAATAATTCCCAGAAAAATCCTCTGCATAATTTTACCAGGCACTGAAGTGAGGCTGACAGACCTGTAATTAGCAGTGTCTTCTTTCTTTAGACCAATGTCTTTTTGCTGTTAACATACTTTAAAAAGACTTTTCTATTGTCCCCCATAGTACTGGCCAGTTTCAACTCTAATTGAGATTTGCCTGCACGAATTATCTCCCTACAATGGCAAAAAAGCATCTATGTAGTCCTTCTGTGTCACCTGACTTCACTTCCAGTGTCCATACACTTTCCTTTACCATGTAAGCTGCTGAAGAAGATCCCTGCTCAGACAAACCAGCCTTCTGTTCAGCTTGCTTGACTTAAGACACTTTGGAAATGTCTGTTCCTGTGCTGTTAAGAGATGGGTCTTGAAAATTGACCAGCACTGATGGACCCCAATGCCTTCAAAAGCAGATTTCCAGGTGTCTTGGTTTCAGCTGGGAGAGAGTTAATTTTCCTCCTAGTAGCTGGTATGGTGCTGTGGTTGTGATTTAGGATGAGAATAATGCTGAAAACAAACTGATGTTTTAGTTGTTGCAGAGCAATGCGTACACTAAGTCAAAGACTTTTCATCTTCTTGTACTGCCTTACCTGTGAGGAGGCTGTGGGTGTACAAGAGGCTGGGAGGGAACACAACTAGTACAGCTGACCCAAACTGGCCAAAGGGATATTCCATACCATATGGCGTCATGCTCAACAATTAATATGGGGTAGCTGGCCGGAGTTGGGGAGAACACTACTCAGAGATGGGATGGGCATTGGTCAGTGGGTGGTAAGCAATTGTGTTCTGCATCACTTGCTTTGTATATTCTATTATTTTATTATTATTATTATCATCATCATCATTATTATCTCTCTTCCTTTTCTGTCACCCATCAGAGAACAGGGCATTCTGCTAGCTTCTTATACAGTGGGGATTCTTCAGCAAGTCACCTTGTCCGCCTGTGTTGATATTCCAAAATCCTTGCCATCTGGCCAGTCTATGACCCCTTCCAAGATTGCTGAGATTTCCTATTCAAGCTTCCTGTGTAATCAGTGTGACCCACTTATTCCATGTAGCATCAGTTGCATGACATGTAGGGTGGACCCTTCCTTTGAATATCCAGCCCCTCACTGGCAGTCGGGGTGCAAGGAGAAGCTGTGCTTCAGTACAGCTTCAGTACACTTCTGAAGCAGATTTAACCCCTTCATATGCTGCCAATATCTATTTTTTTGGTTGGAGTGTAGTGGACCTCAGATTCTCTGTACCCCTGACTCCAAAACTCTAGGGGTCAACCTTGAGTCTTCCTAGGCTCTTTCTGCCAGAGGCTCCAGGTGGGTCCATTCTCCCTAGCTACAATGCAGAGCACATTTTTTACATCTTGTCCTGCTTGAACTGGCCCAAAAGCTACTGCATGAACTATCTCCTGTTTAATTTGTTCAAAGTCTTGTCATTGCTTAGGACCCCATTTGAAATCCTTCTTCCATGGCACTTGATAGAGGGGGCTTACAATCAGACTATAATTTAGAATATGCATTCTCCAAAAACCCAAAATGTCTAAGAAAGCTTGTGTTTCCTTTTTGCTAGTTGGTGGAAACATAGCTCTTATTTTATTGATCACATCTATTGGGATCTGACAATGTCCATCTTGCCATTTGATTCCTAAAAACTGAATCTCCCATGGAGGTTGTTTGACCTTATGTTGTTTTATGGCAAAACCAGGTTTCAGAAGGATTTGGATTATTTTCTTCCTTTTCTCAGATAATTCTTCTTCTACCTGTGTTACCCACATGACGATGCCATGTACTGCAGGTGTTCATGAGCTTCCCCCTCTTCCAGTGCAGACTGGATCAGTCCATGGCAAATGGTAGGGCTGTGTTTCCACCCCGGGACAGTCGATTCCAGGTGTACTAGACAACCCTCCAAGTAAAAGCAAATTGTGGCCCACACTCTGCAGCCAAAGGGATCAAGAAAAATGCATTAGTGATATCAATTGTGGCATACCAGTTTGCTGCCTTTGACTCCAGTTCATATTGAAGTTGTAGCATGTCCAGCACGGCAGCACTCAGTGGGTGGCATGACTTCATTCAGGCTATGATAGTCCACTGTTACTCTCCACTCACCATTACACTTTCTCACTGGCCGTATGGGACCCTGAAAGGGTGAGCAAGTCTTGCTGATCGCTCCTTGGCTCTCCTCTCAATGAATCAGCTCAAGGATGCGAATCAGGGAGTCTCGGTGCAATATTGCCGCTGGTGCACTGTTGTGGTAGTGACTGGCACCTGCTGTTCTTCGATCCTCAGCAACCCCACAACAGAAAGGTCCTCTGAGAGACTGGTCAAGGTAGAGTTCCTTTTCTGTCCTATTAAACTGTTTTTATCTCAACCCATGAGCTTTGCCTCCCTCCCTCTCCCCCAGTTCTCTCCCCCATCAATATCTAGATTTGAAATTTTCCTCCTATTACCAAATTTTAAGCTCAACTGCCTCAATTATAACACACTGGTCACAGGACTCTTCTCATTAAGTCTCGCTTATGCCAATGATGTTGTAGCTCTGGGAGCAAGCCAAAGCTTCTAGCTCATCTTGTTTATTCCTCATACTGCATGTCTTAGTGTAAAAGCATTTCAAATGAACTCTCATGTACTCAGTGCATCACGGAGTGCTGGCATTGAACCAATAAGAGTTGGGTGGGCTGAGGTTTTCGTCCCCCAACAAGCTCTCTTTGCTAGCTTGAAAAGCTTATAACCAAAGATGCTTTTCCCCTCCTCTGATCGATGGACTCCATCAGTCTCCAGTAGACCAGGTTTCACAGAGAGAGTGCCATGGTCTAAAAAAGACAAATCCCTGTCTATGACACCAGTCCCAAAACCATGCCACCAGATTTCACTGGTCCTTTCAAAGCCCTTTCCTTTGACTGGTAGGATCAAAGAGAAGACTACTTGTGCTCCAGAGCCTCTTACAGCTGCTCCAAGGTCTCTTTAATCCTCCTTAATACACCTTGGACTGCTCTTGACAGTATCATTAGTGTTCACATGAAAAAACAGCAACAACAACAACAACAACAAACAAAACAGTAGTGGATAGTAGTCTGTGGGCTGCACAAGGCTCAGTAGTCTCTTGGCAACATCCCTAATATGATCCCACGGCTGGCAACAAAGCTCTCTTGAGAGGAGGTCAGACTGGCAAATGGCTGCCTTCATTCTTCACAAAAGAGAATCTCCTACTACTGTTACCCATTGCTGTTTCTTGGTTGGACTGGTCATTATATGGGGAACAGGAGAGGTTGGCTCAGTTGACCTAAGTCTCCCCTGATTAGACAGGTCTTTCTTCTGCAGTCCCCAGAGCAGTGAAGTGGTTCTTCAAGAGCACATCAGGCAATGGGGGAGTCTCTTCCTCCTGCTGATCCTTGCCATAACAAAATTCTATTCTTTTGTGCTTTTGGTATTACTCCCTTCTGTGTGGTCTTGAGAGGGAGTTTCTGGCTGAGGGTCCACTTCAGACTGCACATGGAACCACCTGTCTAACTCTTCAGCTTTCCTGGTATTGCACAGCCTTCTCTCTGCCTGCTGCAGCTCATCCACCTGCTGCAAGGAGGTACTCCACCTGGGCATACTTTCTGCAGGCAGGTCTGCCACCTGTCCCTGCCACAAGAGAAAGGTCTAAGCACTTCCTGGAGTCTGAGGTCTACACTGCAACCTCTCCCTTACAGAGCTCTGTCTGGGTGGAAGTGTCAAACAGCTCTGGGGTAGGTAGAGTAGACACCCCAGCTGGAGCTGCAGCCTTTACTGTAAGACAAGTGCCCCCCATTCTTTCTAAGGCAACTGGTATTGGAACTGGCAGGGTCAACAAGCAAGGTACGTGGCCCTTACATATAACCTTCTGCACAAAATTCCACTCATACTGCTGTGTCCTCCTTGTCCCCGTGTACATGTCATGTTCACGGAGCTCCTGGTCACTTGCACTCCCAAGAACAGCCTTTTCTATGATTTGAGTTGACTGCCCAAGCCTTGTGAGCCACTCTCATGAGACCTGCCACCTCTAAGTACTATGTACTTAGAGTTCGATTCAGTTCCTCATAACAGACCTTGGTCCTCTGTATTTATACTGCCATAATTCTAATTTATTGGAATAAGGCTACATGCCTTGTAGCATGAGGTGAAATAAAGAATACCCAGTCCAGGAGAATCTCTATATACAAAGAGGTTACAGAAAGTCTTCATGATTACTATTCTGTTAAGTCCTATTTTGGCATTGCTAAACATCAAGCTTTGGAAGGATGGCAGCATAGGTAAACATGCACATACAATTTAAATATTTTAGGATTTAATAATAGGCACTTTCCTATGTATTTAGAAAAATCACAATGTTAAACCTCTGAATACTTAATACTGTTATGAAAGTTACGGCTAGAACAGAACATTACTAAAGGATAGCTATCCTGCTTTGGACTGTTATTTTGATGGAAATTTACGTTTATTTAGGTGCAAAATAAAGACAAGTGCCTATAAGGCTTTTGAAAGTCTGCAAAAATGTTACGTATTAATCAGTAAATATCATTCCAACTATCTGGTTTATTAGGGGTAGTGAAGCTGAATCTTAGTATCTGACTTCTAAGCAATATGTTCATTGTTTCAAATAAGACAGATCATGCTGCCCCTCACACTCAACACCAATGATATGTAAGGATGGACATCGTTCTTTCCATTTGTCTTAAAACTCTCTGCTATTGTTGCTATGAATGCTGGAACTCAGTCAAGATGGTAGTATTAGGAGATAGTCCTTCTATGAACAGTGAAGAAACTAACTGTATTTTATTTGTATTGTGCCGTCTGCCTACAAGCTTCTGGGTTTCTTGCCTTAGATGGAGTGATCTCTGAATAAGGCCTGTTTCTTATTCCCTATATAAAAAAAGAGTCAAAACCTATGAGGTCCATGACTTGGCTCTTAGATAGTAGCTTCACAATGCAAACAATAATTCTATTAGAACTCTTAAAATAGGATTGGGTTTCCATCAGTTTTCCCTTTTCGTAACTTTTACGGGCATTAACTCTGAAATAAAACTTTAAACACTCACCTCGTTAAAATTCTCCATCTGGTCCTGAGAACCTTGCAATTCTTGTTCCACAAAAGCTTTGTGTGCCATGTTTAAGTTTCCGTGGGAGATCTAGGTTAAATTTGGGAGAGACTGAGATTATGGACTTGCCCAATCCTATAATTTTGAGAATTTGATAAATTAGGGAAATGTTATTAAATCTTTTATATCCATGAACATAGTCCAATTAAGTGTGACACTTTATTAACTGAAGTATGATATTACTTATGATACATTAGAAGTGTAAATTACCACATATATTGCACATTTAAGAATAGAAAGTATAGACTACAAGTGGTCAATTTCTACAGCAATTACAGTAATACTCATAGCATATAAATTCCACTTGAGCCAATGATTTCTGGTTTATATGCATCCAAGTGTAGTAAATATATTTAATAATTCTACTGCTGCACTAAGTTTGCTAGCTAGCATTGTAAAATGTTTGGAATGCTAAACTAGAGATCCTTCAGAAGCTCTCTCTTCTAAATCTATGATAATTTCTATTTTACCTTTTCTCCTTGCCCCTTCAACCTTTTTATCCTTTTTATCTAAGTAAAATAATGCACATTATCTGCTCATCTACTGAAGCTTTTCTTTTACACTGTCCAATCCTTTCCTACACAGGTTATATTAGATCTAAGACTGTGCTCAGTTTAGGCAAAATAAATGACAAAAGCTTGGTAACATTCTGTAAAATTAATCAAATGCATTTATTCAGTAATTATTTCCTAAGTCTATGCTCCAGAATTTGCCCTTCTTTCTTCACAGAGCATCTAGGTAAATAATGATTCACATTAACAGGGACATAATTCTTGAAAACAAAATAGGATCTTGCCTTTTGATGGCATTCTCTGATTGGCAGTAGCAACCCTGGAAAAGTTTCTTTCTTTGATTCAAAGTATTCCAGACCGCTGACTTTCAAAGCATACTGCATGAAGCAGATTAAAAAGTTGTTACATCTTCCAAAAATCATCATACATATACACACAAATATCTGCTGAATTTCTTCCATTTGCTAAAGGTATATTTCTGTAATAAAAGAAACTATGTTTTTTGTTGTTGTTGGTGGTGGTGGTGGTTGGTTCTTTGTTTTTGTTTGTTTGTTTGGTGTTTCTTTTTCTTTTTCTGTCCTTTATGAGCTCCTACTGGGTATTCCTATACCTTCATTATCCATGAACTATGTAAAGCTAAACAGCAAATACGCTCTACAGAAAGCACTTGGAGAAAAAGGAAGAAGGTACAATAGAAGTTAGTAACATAAGGAGGAAGAATCAACTTCCATCCAATACCAGCTGCTAGATCTGCTGAGTAAAGACTGTATATTTATGACCTTTGTGTACACAAAGACCAAATTTCCTTCACACAAAACCACTCTAAATTTTGTAAGCCTCTATAATATTCCATGCTGGGGTTTTCACAGCATCAAGGCTTTATTATTTTTCCTCCCATCAGTGCAGTTATGATGAAGTTGCAAAGATGAATCTTAATGCAAACAATTTTGTTTAAATTTATTCTTCCCTGCAACACTTTTGTTTTCAAGACTGGTGACACATCAATCTGTTGTAATCTTCAGTTCACTTAAAATTACCACTGAACTGAACTTTTGAGATAGGAATATCATTATGATATTTGGCCACTTTGTAACTCAACTGGAGACTGTCAACTGTCTGCTGTAACTTTCTGTCAACTGCCTACCAACTGGAGAGGCAGCCAAGAATGACCATAGACTTTTAACAGAGAGGGCTCGGATATCTGAAATAGAGAAAAGACATCTGCTTTTACCCATACTACCACTCTACTACCACATACCACTCTACTTTGGACAAATTCTATGAATTTCAACACATGTAAATACTGATCGCTGTCATTCATTGAACCTCAAACAAATAAATAAATAAATTAGGTTGGCAGCGACCTCTGGAGGTTATCTAATGCAACCTCCAGCTCAAAATGTTGCTGACCTCACAGTTACAGCAAGTTACTCTGGGTCTTATGGAAGGTATTAACAGTATGCATTCCTGTATGTACTGTTCCAAGTTCTTTCGAGTTTCCTTCATGAGCTTGTATCGGACAAGAAGAATTTGGATGCCAAAGATGGATAAAACTTAAGTACCTATATTCAAAATTAGAGCCTGTAAGTCCTTCTTCTGCTTAATTATGTTTCTTGATTTAGAATCATAGAACCATCAAATCATTATGGTTGGAAAAGACCTCCAAGATCATCTGGTCCAACCATCACCCTACTACCAATGTCACCCACTAAACCATGTCCCTAAGCACCAAGTCCAACCTTTTCCAAGCTTTCCAACAGCCCCAGGGATGGCGACTCCACCACTTCCCTGGGCAACCTGTTCCATTGCCTGACTACTCTTTCTTTAAGTCTCTGTTATTCTCTAGGCATAGAACTATTTCCATGATGGCTGAGCTGAGTGTCTGAACATTCATCTCATTCCTAAACAGAAACATAGTGAAAAAGCTATGTATTGCAGTGCTAAATTTCCCCAACAAAATTGTTTCATTTGGTACTACCAAGTTATTTCATTATGCAATTTCACTACAAAACAAAAATGGCTATATTGGAGTAAGGAATTAGGAAGCTGTCTGTTCTAGTTTAACTGTGAGCAATTGCAAGTACTCAAGAATGAAGAGAAAGAGGTGAAAGGATCATAACAGCTTTGTGATGAGAACATCTAATAAATAATAGTGCAGAACTAGCTTTCCCGTAGCTGTCTGGGTAACATGTTCAACTTTTCAGATATTGTAGAAATGACCTACCTTTAGAACAAAGCTAAATTGATTATTTAGACACTTAAATCCAGAGATATGATGCTTTAGAATTCATCCGAGTTACAGCAGTTAATGGCTTACAATGAATGATAATGAAAACTAACCTTGATTACGTGATGCAAGTGACACGTTTACTATAGCAGATAAGATGAGAAGTTGTAAGGTACCATTAACCAGTAAATAAACCAAATGAAGCTGAATGTTTTCACTTAAAAATCCTCCATCAGACTTATTTCTTGCAAAGCACTATACTTTCACTTCTTTTGTTTGTTTTGAAAAATATGCATTATTGATTTCTTCATGCTTAAATACTAGATTTCTTCTTGTCTTGAAGACCTAGTTTCTATGCCTCAGGAAGGTTAAGTTTCTTAAGACAATATATGCTATAATTAGAGGATATCGGATTTTAGATGAGGTACCACTTGTGGGACTTGAAATCCTGTAGCTTTCAGAAAAAACTCTCAGTAAAATATAATTATTCCAATTTCTTAGCATATCACACCGAGTCAAGTTCAATGGTTCATTTGTAGCAAAATCATAACATTTTTCTTACTAATGAGAAAAAAAAATAAACTGTTAAAAAGAAGTATTTCTGAAAATCTCTAAATTTTTACTAGTTAAAAAAAAAAAAGCTAGAAAGAGTCCTTGCATTTTGCATAACTTCTCTCCCGTAACTGTCTTCCCTTGTTTCATTTATTTTATTTTATTTTTAAAAGTAAATTGGATTAGTTCTGCATACTTTTCTTCCAGAAACAGCAAAAGTAGACACAGAAACATGAGTTAAGGATAGTTGCTTAGCAGGCTGAGCAGGCAGAATCTCTAAATGACTAACAAACCTTTAGGTTGAGGGGAGAAAAACTGACAGTATTACATAGGATAGTTACATAGGGAAAAAAATTTTGAATTCAGAAGTTGCAACATGACAATTTATTTGAATATTAAAGATGCATCCTGGATTTTTCCTAAACTTCTTAATGTTTTCAAAGATGGGATTAAAATTTTATCTTCTTTATTCAAGCTAATCTTGTCCCCCAATATTTAAAGTAATATTGATGCTGCATTTCTAGCCCCCCTTCCTGAAAGCTCAGAGAGTTTTCCTTAATCTTTAGGTTATAAAGATTGTAAGTTTACATCTTTGAAAACTTTCATTTGAAGATGTGGATGTGAGACTTAGAATTTTACAGTTTTTGGACATTCATAAGGCAAAATGAAATGAAAGTTGGAAAAGTAAATTATTTCAAAAATCAAAGATTTCTGTGCCTTGAGATAGCACTTCATTCAGTCAGTCACCTCTTTAAAATGTGAGGTATAAGATAATATTAATCTTGTAATGTCTGCTTGAGAAATAATTATTAGACACTAGAACTTGAATTAAGGCACAGAGGGATCATAAGAAACTTCACTTTGAGAAAGAAAGAAACCCTGGACTACTTATGTTTCTATAATCTGACATATGTAATGCTATTTATTTTAATTTTTTGTCTTTCTATGATTTTCAGATTAATAATATTGAATACTTTTATTGTAATGTTCATTTTTCATAGTATAATAGGAGAAATGGAGATCTGTGAGAAAAAAAGAGGAGGAATTTTATCATAAAAAGACTATATTTGCAAATATATTAAGTTGAACTCTGGCAAATTAAAAAAAAAAAGTTAGTTCAAGGTAGAAGTATAATCAAGCACAAGTCAGTCATATAGTTGCTTCTAATTTAAGTAATCAACAAAAAAGGTTAATATAATTAAAAAGCAAATATTTCATCTGATTCTTTCTTATTGGAATGAAGTCCTCTATATGCAAAATGTCAATGCATTACATTTTGAAAATCAGATATTGCAATATTTGAAACAATGATTTATAATTATAAACAAACAAACAAAAAAACACTTTGTCAGATTACAACATTTAGCACTAATTATTTTAAAAGTTAATTTTTCATTTGTGCTCCTTGCTTGAAAAATAGTTCTCACAGTTATTAAACTTTCAGCACCATATCACTTGACTTTCTCAAGACATTTATGGAAGCATTCAATGCTGCCTTATATTTTTACTGTGTGTGCATATTCTTTGTTTTGCTTTCCTAAAGGAGATGTATACAGACACTGTATATTAAGTGATGGAAGAAACTAAAGACATCTATTGACAGTTTCATCACAGAACAATGAAAATTTGCAATTGTATAAGTACTCTGTATAATTTTTAGTTATAAAATTATAGGAGGAAAGAACTACGTACTGACAAATTGAAGGACAATAATTATGTTAAAGGAAAATATGCATTTCTATACATGTATATCATAGTATGCAAGCACATATTAAGATAAATCATGCAACTTATATATGTATCTCAAGGATTTAAGTGGGGGTGACCAAAGTCTTATGTTCCCCTTTCCAGATGGAATTCTGTATACCTCAGGCCCAGGCTGAGAATCATTGCCTGGAAGCACAGATTCAAAGGTCTGTCTTTACATTTAATTGTACCAAAACAAGCTATCTTTCTAGGTTCTAGCTGGAGTTGTGACAGTCAGAGATGATGCTAATCTTATTGTTAATGTCAAAGACTTAGCATGACAGCAGTAGACAAGATAGGTAGTAGTGAATGACAGAGTAATCAGTCTAGAATAGGACTAGTTCATACATAAAGGATCAGACTGTAAGAAATCACTATCAGCATGTCCACGTTTACTTCTTTTCTCATTCTGATGGCAGTTAGATCATTTAACTGCAAATTTTCTTGTCAAAGATTATTTGAAATTCATGTTACACTAACACTGTGAACGTGAAGGGATAAAATCTTTATATCTGCCTGTATTATCAGTATTTAACATTTAAACGTATAGCAAACATTATTATGTGAAAACAATTCCAGATATAATTTTAATAATTGCCTATAATGAATGTCCTTAGTCCCACAGACTTCCCTTACGGTTTTTATTCACTGTCATAATAGGTTGCAATGTTATTTATAGTCATTATAAATCTTTAACTGTCAAACTCTTTAAAAAGATAACTTGAAAATAATTCATACAGGCAGAGAACTATGGCATGATGGTTACTTTATACCCTTTAGGAGTTCATAACACAAATGAAGCAATAACAGCCTGTGCCCTTAACACAAAGGTAGTAGCAAAGATTAGTACTCACAAGTACAGTTAAGCTTCTGATTCCTTCTATTGGATACAATTAAAACCTGCATGTTCTGTCCCTGATCTCTGTATTTATTTTCTTGGATGGACATTAAGGTTAGATTTTTGAAGATTTGCAACTATAAATCTTCCAATTATTTGCAAAACAGTTACAATATTACAGACAATCTACATATTTAATATTGTAGAAGGAGAGGACAGCAAAACTACTTACATCATATTGTAATTAGGACAATAAAAAAGGGTCTTAGCTTTCTGGTTAATTCACAGATGTTCATATATGGCCTTGTGGATTTAAAAAAAAAAATAACAGAGAAACTACTATGCATAATATGTGACTCTAATTAGAGGAAAACAAATAAATAAGAGCAAATTCCTCTTTGGGGAAATAGAGAAATGTGTTTGTTCTGATGAATGCTAAAATATTTAGTTTAACATATAAGATGGACTACTTCAACAAATTAAACAGATAAAAAAAAAAAGAAGTCGTATGTAGCATGGTTAAATATAGACATTATGACAGACAAGTTGATTAGCAAAGTTTAGAGTGATTTCAGTACATGTAACTACACTTCTTTCATTATAATCAAGCTTCCATCTGAAGAAAGGGAATAGTATGTGATATTTTCAGAGTGGCTTTCAGCAACATCCACAAACAACTTTTGCAACATACCATCCTGTATAGCTAGCAAGCTTGGATGCCAATGGAAAGGAGGTGAAAACAGAGTTTCAATCACCCATTACTTTCTCAACCCTGCCTGTAATGGGGTCTCCACAGCATTGCACCAAGTTCCATGACAACTGTTGACATCTGCTTTCGAATATTACTGATACTCTGACTACAAAGATCTTACAATGTCCCCTTTTAGCTATGCAGAGAGACAAGGCTGTCTTCCTCTATCTGTTCTTCATGCCTGGCAATGACTAATGTGTTTCTAGTTCACCACGACATTTTACACTGTGGTCTTTAAATGGGAAAGACGGGAAGAATAAGTCTGGGATAAAGGCATCAGAATTCCTGCTGCTGTAAAGGTCAGCTTGAATATGATTCAGGAGTGTTTCTTGATCACCACAGTCATGCTGTGTATTCTATTTTCAAATTCATCTTTCATACAACTTTAGATGAACTGTGCCAATTCTAATTTGAAGGCAAGATCTAAGGTTGTTTTTCTTTCTTTCAGCTGCACAGTAGCATTCTCTTTCCACAAGACAGATTTATTGACAATTGTTTTTTAAGTCTCAGTGCTGGTGGCAACAACAATAAAAATATAATAATAGTGCATTTCTAAGCAAAATAAAATTCAAAACCAAATTAATTCTTTATAATATTTTGGCTATGCAAGGTCCTATTTTGTTTTTTGACTACAGTGAGATCTCGTTTCACAGTGACACCTCATCTTAAATCTCATCTTTCAAACATTTCACGTCAGCTATAATTTTGCTTCCATGCTAGGTATGTTTGGGTTAGTAACTTTCGGGCAAAGCTTCTGATTAGCAGTAATAGTTTTGAGTTACAGTAGTTGCACTTTTTGAGATAATTAGCCAGCTGCTGGCAAAATAATAGCTGCTCCAGTGATAATCTAAACATATTTTAATTGTAACAGAAGAATAGGTGTCCATCTATAATAAATCAATTTTCTCAGTATTTCTGGGTGAATACATATTAAATGCTTAAAAGCAATATAGTAATGATCTCTAGCCAGGCAGCCAGAAGAATGTAGTCCAAGCATAAGTAATAACCAAAAACTGCAGCGAATCATTACATGATTCACTGAAGTGAACCTTTTCATTTAGAAAGGCTGTGCAAACCTTTTCATTGTACTTAATTTACTTCTCTTTTTTTTTTTTTTCCTTTTTTTTTTTTCCTTTTTTTTTTTCCTTTTTTTTTTTTTTTTCCAGGTGATGTTACAAGTTCAGGAAATATTTTGGCTCTCCAAAATGCTATAAATTTTAGCTTTATTCTCCCTAATGGTGCTCTGAAGCTCTCAAATTTAAAATGGTTAATTACTTTTTTGTTTGTTTGTTTGTTTGTTTTTCAGTGAGAAACAAAGTTTGATAATGGAATTGGGATTTAGAAGAACATAGGGATCAGAAGGATCTAAATTTGACTGCTTTTGGGTGACAATAAAAACAGGACTTAAAAAAAATTAAAAAAAAAAAGGACGAAAAATGTTGAAAGTAAAGCACAACATAACATAAGGCAGAAAATAAAACATTTTAGGTTATGTAAATATCTTATGAGATATTATAAATGAGATATATAAATATCTTATGAGCTTAACATGAAGGATGAATGAGGATGAAATTTTACATGAATTCAGTTAAGCATAGGTGCGAAGGCATACATGCTGTCCTTTAAAAATCCTAATATGCAATCCATAAAGTCATAAGGAATCTTGTCTCTTTTGCATGTTCATAATTTAATGCAAATTCCTTTAGGACAATTGCAGAGTTATAGTCAACAACTAAGGAATTGGCATATCAAATTCTGATTACTGGAACAAGATGATTCTGTCTGAAAAGTATGCATCAATGCAGTGTTCTCTTTGAGCAGATACATTTTAATTAGAAACTTGATAATCAGTGTTACTTTTTATGTACATCTGCTTACGCTATCAAAAACTAATATCATAATACCTGGCTGAGTTCGGCTTTTGATTGCTTTATTTAATTTCAGTACCAAATGACCAATTTGCAGAAGGATTCCTGTATCTGTATTTGTTTAAAGGATTATTTTCCATGAACTGACTCCAACAGCATATAATCAGCTTTGAAACAAACAAAAAAAAAAAAAAAAAAAAAAAAAACAACAACACCCCATAGTTCAAAAGAACAGATTAACAGATAAGGAAATATGCAAAATCTAAAATAAATGGCATCTGTGAAGCAGATTTAATTTCTGTACTTCAAAATGTGCCATATTGTAATTACAAAGATTTAGGTAAATTTAACTACTTTATGTAAACTCAATAAGGCAAATCCAATTGTGTTTCATTTATTTTACATCAATTATGTTGTGTAATATGGTTCTTTCAGTTTGCATGAAGCACTGGCAGTGCCCAAGCTGTATATGAAACTTCAAATTAAATTTTTTTGGACATATTCAAGATGCAAAATAGAGACAAAAATAAGTTAAAAAAAGAATGATGAAAATGAACTGAGCCTTATAATCTATTCCTTCTATTTTTTAAGATGTATTCTTGAAAAAATCTATATGTAATGAATCTGCAGTAGCCTTTAAGCATACCATTAATAAATTTTCCACTGTCTTGTTAAAGAGGGAAAAAATGGTATTTAGATAACTAAAATATTGCAGAAGCAATGTGCATACCAGACATGTCTGTTAACTATTTGGAGTCATGTTCTGCCTTCAAATCTTTGTTACATATTTCCTATTATTTTCCGAAATAGAAATAAGACTCTAAGGCTTTTTGGAGTACAAATATATATATATATATATATATATATATATATATATATAATTGGAGAAAATTATAGTCAG